>NC_081541.1:16410766-16431984 GCF_901000735.1 Corylus avellana
AAAGTCGACCCTAATGATGCGTCTTCAGCGTCCACTAAAAGTGGACGCTATTGCTCATCTATTTTAATTTTTTATTTTTTTTTCAATTTTTTCTACGTACCCTTTAGGGTCGACTGTGTCAACCCTAATACTTAAGTATTAGGGTCGACTTTGAGAGTCGACCCTATTGATCTTTTATTTGGTTTTTTTTTTTTTAAGCTTTTAGCGTCCACTGAAGTGGACGCTATTGGTGTACTATCAGGGTCGACTATTGTGGACACTAAAATTTTTTTCTTGGCCCCTTAAATTTTTCGCACCCCTTTAATAATTCCCGCGTGTATATTAGGGTCGACTTATTAGAGTGGACGCTAATAGTCAACCTTTCGACCCATTATTAGCGTCCACTTTTATGTGGACGCTAATAATTGACTATTAGGGGCGACTTTTAAAAGTCGCCCCTAATAGTTGAGTATTAGGGGCGACTATAAAGTCGCCCCTAATAAGTCGCCCCTGATGAGTCAGTTTCTTGTAGTGATATTAGAAAGTCAAATTGTAAGAACAAGACCAGTACTATACACGCTCTCTAGAAGCCATGAAGAAATGTAGTGTAGGGTTCGTTTTCTCACCATATGTTCCATTTTGAAATATTTAAATTTTTTGTATTGAAAAGTGAAAAAATTTTGTTTTTGTAATATTTTTTTTATTTGAATAATAATAAAAATTAAATAATGTGGCATAAAAAGTGAAAAAAAAAAGAAAGAATATTTTATGTTGATTTTTTTAGAAAAATCACAAAATAGTTTGCCAAACACCTTTTTAACCAAAAAAAAAAAAAAACAAACGATATGATTAACAAATAATCCGACACTCGAAAATATTTTGACTTACGTCGCATCACAATTTAAAGGTAAGGAACACGGTCTGAATTAAGGAAGGAACCCAGTATGCAGCGAATGGAGACCACCAAATAATTAACGTTTGAAAATTATATATATGACCAAATGCACATGTAAACAAACACCCAATTCAATTCTCCCATATACTAAAACGTCAAATTGGAACACCGTCAAGACGCGTACTAGACACGCCCTCTAGATGTTGAAATAGTCCAAGCTATGTTGCATTATAAATATCCGATGCGTGCTCAACTTTGTTTTTCATCACACAGTTATCTTCTTCATTCATTCATTGTTCACAGCAACAATATCCCAAGATGGCTGCACTTTGCGTGAAACAAAATCTTCTAACACTTGTTGCAGTCGCATTAATCTTAGCAGGATATGTGAAGGCTCAAAGTTGTGGATGTGCTGCAAACGAATGCTGCAGCCAATATGGGTACTGTGGCACCACCAGTGAATACTGCGGCCAGGGGTGCAAAGAAGGCCCTTGTACTACTACACCTTCAAGTGGTGTTTCCGTGGGTGATATTGTGACGGATGATTTCTTTAACGGGATACTTAATCAGGCCAGTGGATCAGATTGTGCAGGGAAGAGCTTCTACACCAGGGCTGCATTCCTTGATGCTCTTAATTCCTACACTCAGTTTGGCACAACTGGGACTGCTGATGATTCTAAGCGTGAGATTGCAGCTTTCTTCGCCCATGTCACCCATGAGACTGGATGTAAGATCTTACTCCCTCTCTCTATATATAACTTATTCAATTCTGCACGTTTTCACTTCATTAAATTATTCTTCATGCACCCGAAACATTCCAATATCTTACAAGTAATACTATTTAGTAGAAACTCTTATACGAATTTTATACAACAAAATGGGATGACATGTCAGCCCTTATTTTTTTCTTTTTCACAAATAGTGTTGATCGAATGATTGATTTTTACTGTCACGTCATTCTAGCTGTATTACAGTCATATAACAATTTACGAAATAGCATTACTCATATCTAATATGATAGTAATGTTGTTTAATAGATTGTTATACAATTGCCATACAACTTGATGTTATAGCACTGGAAATCAACCTTTGAATCATAACTAAAAAACCAAAAAGAACAAAAGACTCTTTTCAGTGCGATGTCATCTGAGTTGTTAGGCTAAACAGCATTACTAATCTCTTATTCGTTGATGTCACTTTAAACGAAATTAGATTGCATCTCTAATTCATAATAATATACCTTATTTCATAACAACTAACAAAGAAATGAGGTTATTTCGTTATGATCAGAGAAACATATAAACTATATCACTGCATAGGCGATTAGTTTTTTATATATTGTTGCAGCACTACATATATAATCTAACATATATGATTTATTTAATTGGAATGAAAACGTTTATGTACATAAATTATAACCGAGTTATATATTTGCAAAAGATTTTAATGGGATGTGCATCTTTAGCTATATATTACACTGTAAAAAGAAGCACATATTGAAGCAAATTGTTTGTGTTTGGGCAGCTCTCTGCCACATAGAAGAGACAGATGGTGCTTCCAGGGACTACTGTGGCGAGAGTAACACACAGTATCCATGCAACCCAGACAAAAATTACTTTGGTCGTGGACCACTTCAGCTAACCTGGAATTACAACTATGGAGCAGCCGGAAATAGCATTGGGTTCGACGGATTAAACGCTCCTGAAACAGTGGCCACAGATGTCGTTGTTTCATTTAAGACAGCCTTGTGGTTTTGGATGAACAATGTTCACTCGGTTCTAAGCCAAGGATTTGGGGCAACAATTCGGGTGATTAATGGTGCAGTTGAATGTGATGGTAAAGAGCCTGAATTGTTGTATTACAATCAATACTGTAGCCAATTGGGTGTTGCTCCCGGTGATAATCTCAGTTGCTAGGATTCTTAACCTCTCTTTAATTTCTTGGATACAAAGAAATAAAGAATGTCAAATAAATTAGGTGAATGAGAACTATCTCTTCTTGTATTGCCCATAAGTCTTTGTGGGCATTTGATGGCCTCATTAATTCTAATTTGCTGTTTGCTTTCTATGGTCATCCATCAATTTTGGCTCTATAAAGTCTTTGTAGCTAGATATGATTGTGTTTTTCAAAACTTAAATTTATCACATCTTCAATCATGTTGTGCCACATCATGTTGTAAAAGTTTTTTTGTAAAATTTGTTTGTAAGCCTAGCATTCCTCCAATTAAAAAGCATGTCTCAACATATATATGTAGTTTATTTTTTGGGAAAAATGCACAATAAGTCCATGTGGTTTACCTGATTTGTAATTAACTCTTTGTGATATCAAAATGAACTCAAATGTCCCTGAGGTATGCCAAAAAAATAATTTACTCCCTACAGTTAAATTCCTTGAACTGACTTAACAGATTATGATAGCATGAACCGTTAGAGCCAATTAAATCAGTGTTAAAAGTATATATATTGAGTTTATGGTTGCATTTGGAAATTAATTGGAATGTTATATTAACATCTTAAAATATGTAAGCGCTTCCAAGCTAACAGTTAAATTCCTTTCTTGCTCAATTTATACACTCTTAATTATTAGGAAAGGGGGAAAATTAATAATTAATAACTAAAAAAGAAGTTCGATATGCACTGCATGCCTTCATATTTGATTTTTTTTTTTTTTTAGAAAAGTTTATATACCCCCCTCAAACAAGAACCCAATTGACAATGTCACTCTTAAACTTTCAATTAAGACAATGTCCCCACCACCCCCTAAAAAAAATAAAAAAACTACCAAAAATTGTCAATGTTTTCCTAATAACGAAAATACCCTTAATAAAATAAACTTCCATCTTGGGATATGGATCAATGAAGAAGATGATTGTGTGATGGAAAGCAAAGTTGATCGAGCCTCTCATATTTATAATACAACATAAGGTGAGAAAACAAACCCAATAGTCTATAGTCTAGATGATGACTTCTTGAGGGCGCGTCTAGTACGTGTCTGGCTTTTTGTTCTCTTAACTTGTATATTGGGTCATAGATTTGACTATTGACAAATAGAACAACTGTCTTTCTGTTTTGTTGTTGAATAGGGTAACTTGTACGTTGGGTCATATTAGTGTGTTTAATTAATAAGAAAAATGCTTCATTTTTTCCCCAATCTCTCCTATTCTTTACAACACATCTCGTTTAGTAAAGAATTTTGTTGCGGAAAAAATGAGTAAAGTTGAGTTAAGTTGGTTACTAAACGGATCATATTATAAATTTTTAAACGTTAATTTGGTGGTGCGACTCTTGTGTTCGCTGCATATTGTTATTTCTACATTGGGTCATTATTCACCAGACCAATGTGTAAGGCTTTTGCAATCAAAACTTGGAAATTGCATTGTCCCACCAACGGTAATTAATTACATTGCTAAGCCGGAGAAAGTAAAAAATTTAGGGTTAAATACTATTCCAATACTTGTAGTTCACACTAAAATCAAATAGACACATGAGTTTTCAAAAATATCACAAATGGTACCTGTAGTAAGCAAATAAATCCACTTGGTACCTCTGTCAAGATTTCGTAAAATTTTTTAACGGAACATTACGTCACCCTTACACGTGCGCGCCACGTGGCGTGGTACCTAAGTGTTTTGGAGGCGGGTCATATTTTAAAAAAAAAAAAAAAAAAAAAAAAAAAAAAATTCAAAAACAAAAAACAACCAAAAAAAAAGAAAAAAAGAAAAGAAGACGCATGCCAGACCACCCCCTATTGGATGGTTCGGCCACCAAGCGTGCGTCTTCTTTTCTTTTTTTTTTTTCTTTTTTTTTTTGGCTTACCACAGGTACCATTTGCGATATTTTTAAAAACTCAGGTGACTATTTAGTTTTTGTGCTAACCACATATATTAGAATAGTATTTAACCCAAAAATTTAATCGAATCCTAAAGGGGAGCGCTTGGTGTATTGTTAATAGGATTTGGGTTAAGTGCCATTAAAAGAATTATAAAATATGTGTTGTGATTTTTGATAATGGTTTAAATTTTATTTCACTTTTTTTTTCCATAAAAAATTAAAATTAAATAATAACACTTTAAAAAAAAAAACCACACCACGTAACATTAGCTAGGTGCAACTGAAAGATTAAATCACATAAAAAAGATCAAAATTGATTAAATCAAATTAATTACTTGTCACAATCCTGCACCTTTCCATGCCAATACTACGTAACCGACGCGGCAAGACACTCGATCGTATTTTGGGCGGCACGACTTTGAAAACTCCCCGTCATCAACCTTTTGTTTTTCTCTTTTTGAAATGAAACTTCATGTATTAATTGAAACTTTGCTTAGCGAAAACAAAAGGATGGATACACGGAGGATAATCAGCCTCCCACAAATGCTCTCCTTGTAATGATAAAGCTAGTTTTGCAATTCTATGGGCCATCTCATTGGCATTCCGAGAAATGTGCTCCATTCTCCACTCTCTGATATTTTCTAGCTGGTGCTTAACATCTTGAATAATTGTCCCGTACTTGCCCCACCAACTTTCTGATTGTAAACTTAAACACGTGAAGACCGGGACATAGATTTTAATGAACAAAATTTTCTTTTAAATTGGGTGGAAAGAATTTCCTTCAATAAAAATAATATGTGTTATTCAAATATATGATATGTACATATTTTTTTAATAGCGAGGATAAATTTAAAATAAATTTTATTAAAAATTTATGTGCATCATATTATTAAAAAAATTGAAATTATAGATTAGCTTGAAATAAATTCTTCCAACCTAACCTAGGTTGTAGAAAAACTCTATCCCATTTTAATATGCTAGGTGTGGGTTCGAGAACCAACTGACCAACTTGTGCTTGGTTTTGCTTCTACCGATAATACTTTATTTTACTGAAAAAAAAAAAAAAAAGTAAATGCTAGGGTAAATTTCACATATAAATATACCCTTTCAAACTAACATTCAATTGATAATGTCCTCTTCAAACTTTGAATTAAGACAATGTATCTCTCAAATTATGACTTAATTGACAATGTGGCTCCCAATACCAGCAAATAGACAAAAATAACCCTAATTTTTTTTTCTAATAAGACAAAAATATCCATTTAAATTTAAAAACAAAAAACAAAAACTGAAACTGGAAAAAAAAAATATAATAATAATAATAATTAAAAATGAAAAATGAAAATACCAGCAAATTGTTCTCCCTCTTCAAGCTTAACAGGGATTTCTTTCAAGCTTAATTTTTGCCAGGTTCCATTGATATATAGCAGGGTCTTTATGAATACTTGCTTGAGCAGGGTCTTTATGACCCTGGCTAGGCGAGCAACAACGAATTTGCTCATAGTTCTGTGTGTTAAGAAAGGAGATATAAGGACATTGAGAGCATAGTGTTGAGGAAGGAAATATCAGCAACGGTCATAAATTAATTGAGAAAATAAAATCTCAGATTTGCAACGTTAACATTCCATCTACGTGAACGATTTCATTGTATAGAAGATCACAACATCAATTCTTAACGGCTATGTAAACCAAATTTTCTGTGTAAATACATTCTCATGTAAATCGATTATCATCAAGTAAATATAAAACTAGTTTCTTATATTGGGTTTTTTTCATGGTATCAGAGAATAGTATTGATTATGAGAGAATGCAAAAACTCTATTTCTGTAATTGAAAAACGGAGTCTCGTTTTTTTTCTTACCTGCTGTACTTAATTATTTTCTCTGTTGCAATGTCTCGAAAATATCTTGCCCAATTACTTTGGGTACTAGTCTCACTCGTTTTCGCCAGTTAGAAAACGTTTGGGCTACTTCGACTCCTCAGTGGTCCTTGTTGCTCAGAGGCCACCATTTTCAGCATCACGATAGCGACCCAGTGGTGGTCATTTGGTCAAAGGTCACCAATTCACGCCCCAAGGTTTTTCCTATACTAATCCTTGCTCAGAGGTCCTCCCCGCTCTAACCCGCACTCAACCCGTGCTTATTGGTGTTGCGGCAGTCGGTCCTCCCACTCCCGTCGCACACCCATGTCGTAGCCACCGACCCACAATCAGAATTTCTCTTCTATTTTTCTTGGCCTGTTCTGGTCTGCCAGTTCAAATTCACCCGAATTTCACCTTCGCTTGAGCATGTTTTGTTGACTTCTTTGTGCATTCTGTAACCGCACCAAAGAGGAAGGAGATCCCCTTCTTTCAGCTTTTAGGTAAATTCTTGCTTTATCCTTTTTTTTTTTTTTTTTAGCTTTCTTTTGGTTGGATCAGACCTATCTCGTAAGTGGAACCATTTACCCATTTATTTACTAAGCCCAAAACTAGTAGCTTCTTATTTCGTTTTTTTTTTTTTTTTCCTTTTTTGTCCAAGCCCATTTATTATTTATAGAAGCCCACAATCCAATTTGTCTCCGTATTATACTACATGTAGTTTAGGCTGGTTACACATCACCCTAAGCTACAAGTAGTTTAGTGTCACAAAAATAAAAAATAAAAAATTTTACCTTTTTGGTCCAAGCCCATTTATTATCTATAGAAGCCCACAATCCAATTTGTCTTCGTATTATACTACATGTAGTTTAGGCTGGTTACACATCACCCTAAGCTACAAGTAGTTTAGTGTCAAAAAAAAAAAAAAAAAAAAAAGTCATGGTCGAAACTACAACTCACACTGGCTCTACAGTGTCTACACCTCCTTGCCAAGATCCCAATCATCATCTATACCTCTACCATTCCGATGACCCTGGTGTGGTATTTGCATCTCAATCTTTTAATGGAGACAATTATCAAACTTGGAGTCGGGCAATCATTATGGCTCTCAGTGCCAAGAACAAGCTTGGATTTATTGACGGGACTATCTCTCCACAAGTAGCCTCCTCCGACGATTTTCCACAATGGAGCCGTTGCAACAATATTGTAAAATCTTGGTTATTAAATTCCATTTCTAATGACATTTGGACTAGTCTTATTTATTGCAACCTTGCGAATGACATTTGGTCAGATATTAAAGAGCGATTTTCTCAAGTGAATGGTCCTCGCGTGTTTCAACTCGAGCAAGATATTCACACCCTTTTTCAAGGAACCATGCCTATTGCCACATACTTCACAAAACTCAAAGGGTTATGGGATGAACTATCAGCACTTCAACCCAACTCCCCTTGCACCTGTGGTGCGCTAAAAGAGGGCCTCAAACCACAGCAATGTCAGTATACTATCAAGTTCCTCATGGGTCTCAATGAGTCATATGCAGCTATTAGGGGACATATCCTCTTGATAGAACCATTGCCTTTAGTGAGTCGTGCATATGCCTTGGTCCTTCAAGAGGAATGCCAACGTAGCATCATCATCCCACCCACCATTGAGGGCATTGCCCTGGCTGCAAAAGGCAATCTACCACCACGGAAAGACAATCGATCTGGTTTTCAGAAGAAGGAAAGACCAAAGTGCACTTATTGTGGTCGTGATGGTCATACTACCAAGCGGTGCTACCAACTTAACGGATTCCCTCCTACTCGTCGCAAGATTGACTCTGACTCAGGCTCTAGCCTTAAGCCCTGTGCTCATCAGGTTTCCACTACCAGCAGTTTTACTTTTACACTTGATCAATACCAATAGCTCCTTGCAATTTTGAATAACGTCACTCCATAACAGTCCATGGCCCACCAAGTAGGTAGTACCGAACCATCTCTCTTAGATATGTCTTATGTTTCATCTAATGATTCATTATAGATTCTTGATAGTGGTGCTACTGATCATATGGTCTATTCTCCCACTGCCTTGACCCAGTCATATCTTGTTCATGATAGTACTGTCCGATTACCTGATGGCTCATATGCTTCCGTAACTCACATTAGATCTGTGACTTTCTTCCTATCACTCATTCTTCATAATGTCCTTTGTATTCCTACTTTTCATTTTAACCTGATCTCTGTGCGTACACTATGTCGAACATTGCATTATCTCATTATTTTTTCTTTTGTTTTTGTTTCATCCAGGTCCTTCGCTCGATGAAGATGATTGGTCTGGGCACTGAGCGAGATGGCCTGTATTACTTCACTAACATGAGACCCTCACAGTGTCAGGTTGCAAAGTCAACCTCACAGCTTTGGCATCGCCAATTAGGTCACCTCTCCAATAAAGTTTTGTCATATCTTTCCAATAATGTATCTGAAATTTGTAATTCAAATTCAGAACAATGTTTTGTTTGTCCTCTAGCAAAGCAAACACGTATTATGTTTCCAACTAGTCATATTTCTTCTATTGCACCTGTTGCATTAATACATGTTGATATTTTGGGTGGTTACCGCACATCTTCCATTAATGGGGCACATTATTTTCTGACCATTGTTGATGACTACACCCAATGTACATGGGTATGTTTGATGCAACATAAATTTGAGGCTCGCTCTCTTTTGCAATCCTTCATTAACCTTGTCGAGAACCAATTCTAGACTACCATCAAAGTTATTCGTAGTGACAATGGCCACAAATTCACTATTCCATCCTTTTATTATGGCAAAGGAATCATCCATCAGACCAGTTGTGTCTCTACTCCCCAACAAAATGGAGTTGTTGAACGCAAGCATTGTCATCTTCTCAATATGTCCTGAACCTTACTCTTTCAAGCCCACTTACCACACGTTTCTGGGGAGACGCTATCCTCACTGCTACCTATTTGATCAATAGAATTCCTACCCCCCTCATATCTGGAAAATCTCCATATGAGAAGTTACACAATTCGAAACCTCAATACAATCACTTGCGAGTTTTCAATTGTTTATGCTTTGCTTCCACTCATTCACAAAATCCATCAAAATTTGACCCCCATGCCATACGATGTGTCTTCCCCGGTTATCCTTATGGTCAGAAAGGTTACCGTCTATATGATCTTGATCATCACAAAACCTTCATATCTCGTGATGTCCTTTTTTATGAAGATCATTTCCCTTTTACCAAATCTTCCCCTAAACAATCTCTACAGGTCTTACCTATCCCTTTTGACATTCCTGATAATGTCTCTACCCCTTTGTCACTTGCTGTTGAAGCTCAATGCCCCTTCCACCATCTAAACTGCCCTTTCTCCTTGTCCGATCACTCGGCGATCCACTCGGTCAACCCAACCACCTGCATACTTACGTGATTTTCATCTTGCACAGGCTTTGCCGTCTCGTCCCACTCAATCATCTAAATCAGCGTTGGTAAGTTCGTCAGGTAACCCTTACTCCCTTGATGCCTTTTTATCTTACACATTTCTCTCTAACCAACATCGTGCCTTTACGACTGTTATTTCCCTTGCACAAGAGCCAAAGTAGTTTTTGCAGGCCATGCAAGATTCCAAATGGCGTGATGCTATGCGTGCTGAGGTGGATGCTCTTAAGTCGACTCAGACATGGACTCTAACTCCTCTTCCACTCGAAAAGAAACCCATTGGTTGCAAATGGGTATACAAAATCAAATATCACCCAGATGGTTCGGTGGAACACTATAAAGCTTGCTTAGCTAAGGGTTACAACCAACAGCCAGGCCTTGATTATACAGAGACCTTTGCTTCTGTTGCTAAGATGGTAACTGTCCACTCTCTCCTTGCACTTGCTGCCTCATGCGGATGGCACTTGCATCAACTTGATGTAAACAATGCCTTCTTTCATGGTGACCTTCACGAAGAAGTCTACATGCACCTTCCTTCTGGTTCTGGACGAAAGAGGGAGACTAGATTTTGCAAACTCAATATATCCTTATATGAGCTTAAACAAGCTTCGAGACAATGGTATGCAAAACTCTCTTCCACCCTCATTAATGCAAGATATAAACAATCCAAGGCCGACTACTCACTATTCATCCGATCCCATGAAGGTAACTTCACAGCTATTCTCGTATATATAGACGATATTATATTGGCAGGCAATAACTTGGAGCAGATTCAGAAGCTTAAGAAACATTTGGGTGATCATTTCAAACTCAAAGATTTAGGCAACTTAAAGTATTTTTTGGGTATCGAAGTGGCTCGTTCAAAGAAAGGCATCTTTCTATCACAAAGAAAGTATGCACTTGAAGTACTTGAAGACACAGGCTTCCTCAGTGCCAAACCTAGCACTTTTCCCATGGAGCAAAATCTAGCACTCAGTAAACATGATGGAGACCTCATTGCGAATCCCTCGCCATATCGTTGACTAGTTGGTAAGTTGATTTATTTAACCATCACCAAACCAGATTTGGCATATGCAGTGCAGGTGTTGAGTCAGTTTATGGACAAGCCACGAACATCTCATTTAGATGCAGCACATAGAGTATTATGCTACATCAAGCAGTCTACAGCAGGACAAGGCATTCTCTTATCAACCACAAGCAACATTCAATTACATGCACATTGTGATGCAGATTGGGCACGATGCAGAGACACTCAAAGTTCAATCACTGGATATTGTATACTTCTTGGAAGCTCACCAATATCTTGGAAAACAAAGAAGCAAATAACAGTATCTCGTTCTTTAGCTGAAGCAGAATACAAAGCTATGGCCTCAACCTGCTGTGAAATTACCTAGTTAAAACAATTGTTTGCAAACCTCCATATCCCACATCCACAACCAGCAAAATTGTATTGCCACAATAATTAATTGGTATACAATATATAATTATATCTATGATTATAAGTATCCACATAATATGTAATTGAATGATAAAAGTTAATAATATGGTTATATCTTAAATGATCTTACCTGCATTGAATATCTTAAATGACCTAACAATTAATGATAGTTGAAACTTGAATAGACAATTTGAATTATTAATCATATGATTTAATCAAAATCATACCGATTCATATAATTCATATAATATATCATGACAATGTGGTTTGAATAATCCCAGATGAAATGATTAGCATTAGAAATTAAAAATTGACACTAACAAATTAACAATGCATGTAATGTCCTATTGTCACAACTTAAGTATTGATGTTGCCCTAAAAATTTCGAATTGATAGCATAAGATGATACAATATGACATAAGTCATAAGCATACAAATTCATATTAACACTAGAGATCGACTTAGTTCCAATGTTAATGTATGTTATAAACATATAAGTCCATATATATACTACAAAAAAAAAAAAAAAAAAAAGGTTTACTAACGCTTGGAATAGAGGCGCTTTAATAAAACATTCCTTTATATGGACATTTTATTGTGTAAACGACACAAAATGAAATTAGCAATGCCTAGCCAGAAAAACGTCCCCTTAATTCGGGACATTCCAATAGGGCATGCCCCAATTTAGTTCATTAAGTGTGCCTGGCTGGCAAGCGCCCTTAATTAGGGTTGTCTGCCAGCTAGGCGCCCTTAATTAAGTGCGCTTGGCTAGCAAACACCCCTAATTAACGGCGCTTGGCTAGCAAGCGCCCTTAATTCGGGACTCCTACTATCTAGGCGCCCTTAATTAGAGGCGTCTGCCAACTAGGCGCCCTTAATTAAGTGCAGCTAGCTGGCAGGCGCCCCTAATTAATGGCCCCTGGCTGGTAAGTGCGCTTAATTCAGGACACCTACTATCCAGGCGCCCTTAAGCGCCCCTAATGAAGGGTGCCTGGTTGGCAAGCGCCCTTAATTAGGGGTGTGCTTGCCAGCCAGGCACCCTTAATTAAGGGCGCTTGGATGGCAAGAGTCCTTAATTAGGGGCGCCTGCCAGCCAAGCACCCTTAAATAAGAGCGCCTAAATAGCAGGCGCACCAAAATTATTTTTAGTTATATAGGGGAACTAGCTGCTCAAACATTAAGTTGTATAAAAATAACTTAAACACAATAAAGGATAAAAGATAAAGGAAGAACAACATAAAATTTGAAATTCTAATGTTTGCTTATCTTTTATCCTTTAATGTTGGCTTATATAACTTAAACACAATAAAAATTATTTTATGTTGTTCTTCCTTTATCTTTTATCCTTTTATAGGGGAACTAGCTGCTTAAACACAATTCATTAGCGTTGACTTAAAAACATATATAGGATTGCAAAATATACATTTGCATCTATTTATATATAGGTGAGAATGGATTAACAAATGAAGATGAGCATGCAGCTGATGCAGAAGGCGATCATCGTGGATCATCACAAAGTATGTGTAGATCTTCATATCGTAGTTACTTGTAATATAATCTAATTATATATAGGTTTGCACTTTCAAAATAGTTAGATATAGGTTTGTAATTTAATTTAATTTTTTTTTTTTTTTATCATTTGCAGGTAATCGTTAAGTGATGTACGTATACTTGAGGTTGGGTGCATATTTGACGCCCTTGCTGTATGCATGCAACAAGATCTAGACAGTTAAAACACGGAAGTAAGTTTTGCTTTATGGGGCATAGGCGATTCTTGCCCATGGATCATGTGTGGAGGCGGAATAAAGGTACATTTGATGGTAACCAAGAACTAGAATGTGCCCCCAATGTGCCAGATGGAGATGAAATCCTAAAACAGTTAGAATTGATGGTATTTGGGGATGAGAGTACCGGTAAGTCAGTTAACTTTACTAATTCACATGCAAAGAGGAATAGGACTGATAATGTATTGTGGAAGAAGAAAAGTATTTTCTTTCGGTTGCCATACTGGAAGGATAATTTATTACGGCACAACCTTGATGTCATGCACATAGAGAAAAATGTGATGGACAATATAATTGGCACAATACTCGACATTAAGGGAAAAACGAAGGACAACCTTCAAGCCTGTAAAGACTTGCAAGAAATGGGTTTGAGACCAGTACTTCATCCTTTCACAGGTGATGATGGGAGAATGTATATGCCTCATGCTTGCCACACGATGTCGAAAGAGGATAAAACTAGTTTTCTAAAAGTGCTTCGAAAAATAAAGGTGCCAGACGGATATGCCTCGAACATTTTTCGATGTATAAAACTTAAGGACCGGACGATATCGAGTTTGAAGAGTTATGACAGTCACGTATTAATGCAACAGCTTCTCCCGATAACGTGGTTAGACCGCTAGTTGAGATGTCTGCATTTTTTAGGGGCATAGGTTCAATGGCGTTGACCCAAGAGGATATGGCCCAACTTGAGGCTGGCATCTATATCACTTAGTGCAAGATGGAACAGATATTCCCCATTAGTTTTTTCACCAGCATGGTGCATGTTGGGGTGCATGTTGTGCAAATTTATTTAACTCGCAAGTGCACGAATCAATTGTAGTTTAATGGATTGCAAGTGCGAGGTCGATACCACAGAGAATTGTATTTTTGAAAGAACAATTTATATCTAAACTAATTAAATCCTAATCTAGTTCCAAAAGGGTTTTGATTTTTGAGTTTTGAAAATTAATGGATAAACATAAACTAAATAAAATAAGTAAATCTAAGAATAAAGGTACTAAGGTTTGGGAATTCACACTCACCAAATCATAACAACATACTTTATGTTCATCAATATTAATCCGAAGTTCTCACAAATTAAATCATAGATATGTTTTACTATGCTTCAAAGAATTAATCAAAACCATCCCATGTATCCATTCATTGACCAAATCACAAAAGGAATCCAAATTCAATTGAAACACCAGATGTATCCGTAGAACAAATCACAAGGGATATCCAATTTTTATGAGTTAAAAGCCAAGCAATCAATCATATGAAATTATCTCAAATCATCACATGTATCCTTGAATCACAAGAGATATCCAAGAATCACTCCATACAATTGATTAGAAGTAAAACAATTGAAATATAAAACCCAATAAAATCAGAATAATAAAAACTTACATAAAAGTATTGATGTTCTTCATCGGTGAGGCTTCATCCCCAACCTTAGTTGGGAATTTAGCTCCACATAAAAATAAAATCTAAACCTAAACCTAAACCTAAAGAAAAACTAAACAAAAGAATTTTGCTCTCTGGGATTGTGTCTTTTCTTGAATGCAAAGAAGTCTATTTATAGGCTTAGGGAAGTCCTAGAAGCCCAAGTAAACTTAGATAATTCGGAGGTCTGTCTCCCAGTCAAAATAGAAGTCTGAAATCGGAATAGGATTCGTCCAGATTTGTGTCTTTTAATTGCGGGGCGATTTTGACATAGTAACTGTACGAATTACGAAAATCCTATTTCACAACAAATTGTAGTATTTTGAGCTAGCTTTCCAATGCCGTTTGAATCACTTCAATCCGATATTTGAGCGGAGAGTTATGGTCAAAATACTAAGACGTGTGCAGAATCTGAATTTGAATCCGATCCAAAATCTTATTCAATCTGAACTTTAATCTGATTTAACCTTTCCTTAGATTTGGTTAGACTTAACCACACAATCTAGGTCTTCTCAAAGTATGCTTTCTTCCAAACTTCGCATTTTTCCCTTTAAAGCTGCAGTTTTTCTTCAATGACCTACAAAACACTAAAAACACAAAACTAACACAAAATATTAAATAACGACACAGCTAAAGGATTAACTAATGTAAATAAAGGGGTCCAAATATGCAATATTTGGCACTTATCAAACACCCCCAAACTTACATTTTGCTAGTCCCTTAGCAAAACAAAACAAAAAATAAAATGAAAGCAAGAAACATAAATCCTCTTTCGTGGGAGAGACGATTGCATTTAGCATATGCAACAAGCCTTTTAAACCCCTAGGCATCCCTAGTGGACGAGTGAAGTCTCGTGAGGGCTTAACAGGAATGATACCCACAAACATTGTGCACTATGTTGTTAACAAGAAAGAAGTTTCACATAAACCATGGTTCTTATTCATGAGCAAACTTAAAAAGACAAACACCATCATAACAGTCAAAAGGAAATCCAAAATCAAATTACTCATAAATGGACAATTGAGACCTCATATGTTCTGAAATGTGTAAAGTGTAATTAGCATATAATCATGAAGCTTTCAGTTTAAACTCAAGATAAGTTCCATAAAATTTGTAAAAATCTCTATCAAATGATACAACCAAGGCAAGATATACATTTTTTTTTTTTTTTTTTATAGGCTCTGTAATGTCTAACTCCCTTAAGCTTTCTAATTGACTCATGTAACAAGTGTTAGGCCAATGACTCCCAAGCTAGGTGACTTTAGGGCACTAGATGTAGAACATCCCTAAGGGCTTATTAACTTAAGTCAAAAAGGCTACGAAGTCAGATTAGCCATATCATAAATCAACACTGAACTTCACACCTTTTGACGCGAACACTCAATGCTTAATGAGGCAAGAGGTCCGGTTACTCAGTGAAAAACTCAACATGATCTTTATTTTCTTTTTCCTTCTCTTTTTTATTTATTTTTTTCTTTTTATATCTTGCAAGCCAATGGTTATTCATCAATAGGTCATCCAACAAATCTCAAAGAGAACAAGCTTAAGCTCAAACATCATACCTCACAGAAAACATGCTAATGTGCTCATAAAAATTTATTTCAAAACAAGTGAAATCTCTTTTACCCAAAAATAAGTCAAAGGACTCAGACTTCTAATGACATAATGATGATGTTCAACCCTTTAAGCAAGCTAATGAAATGCAAATCACAGTTATAGTTTAACTCAAACTTGACAACAACATAGCACAATTTTTTTTTTTTTTTTTCAAATTTTTTAACACAAAATGATAAATAAAAATAAACAAATAAGAACAAAAATAAATAGACAAAGTGTTTTTCCATACCCCCAAACTTGAATTACACATTGCCCTCAATGTGTAGTATAGAAATACATTACCGGAAGTAAGGAAATCGGAGTGTGAACAAGGCTAGGGCGTCCCCCAAACTTAAACACCAAAACACCTGTCAATAAAAACTAACAGCAATATTTTTTTCATAGAAACAATATCAAAAGATTAATTGCTGTTAGAAACAAAAACAAATAAAATTAACATGTAATGAAAAAGGAAAGAAAGAATTTTTGGAGTGAAGTGCAGAAAATAAACTGGAGGAGAAAACTTTACAGTGCTTCCCCCTATCATGCGGATGTCCAACCAATCCCTTCCACCCCTTCTTCTTCAAAACTTCATACCCCTCTGAAGGATGTTTCGCCATCTTATGTAGAATTTCTTGCTTTGAAGGATCGTCTTAGGAAAGTGGTTCCTAGATTTGTGTGCTTGTGTGCACAAGTCCTTGAGTATCTTGACATAAGATGGCTCTTTGAGATATTTAGGCGCTGAAGCTTTGGGCTCTTGATGTGTCTCAAGAGGGACAGTGATGCAGGCAGGAGCTTCAGTACTCACTTCCATGTCACTGGGCAGATTAGGATCCATTGGGAGTTCACTATTTTCATGGTGCTCAACTTGCTCAGAGTGCTCAACTTGCTCATCCTTCTCTTCCTCCTCTTTGTTATCCACAATTTCCTCACTCTCAAGTGTGATGGTGACTTGGGCATGCTCATGATAAGAATTTTCAGAATCATCCTCATCCATCATGTAGTGCCTTTCAGCCATCAGCTGACTTTGAAGCTCTTCTTCCTCTATTCTGTTGAAGTCAGCAACTAGATGACCGATCTGTCCTTCTATCTTGGTCATGGCCTGCTTAAGTTCTTGTATGTCTCTACCATTAGCCATGTTGGAATTCTTCATCTCCTGTACGGCTTGATTGGTGAAACCTTTTAGCTCTTGTATATCTTGGGAATTGCTCAGGGTAGTATTCTTCATATCTTGCTTTATCTCTTGTATGTTCTTATCCATTGATTGCATGAATGCTTTCATCATGTCTTCCAGTGATGACTGTGGTGCAGGCACTTGAGTGGTAGACTGATAAATAGGAGGTTGAGCTTGATGATCGAACTGTGGATATTCTGAATGATGCAATTCATCAAATTGGTGAGCATAATTTCCTTGTAGCCTGAGCTGATCCTGAGAAATCATATTGGTTGCTCCAGTCCGGATTATAACAATTGAAATTTGAATCAAACCCCGGGCTAGAGAAACTGGTGTTCATTTGTTCATATGAAAAGTTAGATCTAGCTGCTCTGATTTGATCTAATTTGTCCCATAAGTCGTTGAGCTCAGTTCGCAGATCTGGACAATTGTTCTCCTCATGATAAGGATTGAAACAAAATGAACATGGTTTATTTGGGTAAAAATTTTGAGGGTAGTTGGTAGGAGCTGGTGTCCTACAACTAGGAGATGCATTAAAATCATTAAAATGAAAATTCATGCTTCCCCTCACTTTTTAGCATGCAGATATCCCACATAAAACATTAACCAATATATATATTTTTTTTTTAATTTTAATTTTTTTTTTAAAAAAAATAAAATAAACTAAAATAACAACTAACACAACAAAAAAAAAAATGAAAACTAAAATTTAAAAACTCACAAAAAGGACCAAAAATAAATTTTTGGCAAAGATCTACGGAACTGCTGCTTTTGCTATGAGTGCGCTTGATCGCACTGATGTGCGGAAGGTGCTGCGGCAGAACTGTAAAACAAGCCAAACAAAACAAAAAACAACAAGAACAATCTTTTTTTTTTTTTTATTAGTAACACGAATAAAACAAAACAAATTGCAGAAAAATAAAATCCTAATTATAACTAGTAGAAGAATAAAACTAATTTAGAAATAAATTGGTTTCAAAAATTGAACAATTCCCCGGCAACGGCGCCAAAAACTTGTTGTGCAAATTTATTTAACTCGCAAGTGCACGAATCAATTGTAGTTTAATGGATTGCAAGTGCGAGGTCGATCCCACAGAGAATTGTATTTTTGAAAGAACAATTTATATCTAAACTAATTAAATCCTAATCTAGTTCCAAAAGGGTTTTGATTTTTTGAGTTTTGAAAATTAAAGGATAAACATAAACTAAATAAAATAAGTAAATCTAAGGATAAAGGTACTAAGGTTTGGGAATTCACACTCACCAAATCATAACAACATACTTTATGTTCATCAATATTAATCCGAAGTTCTCACAAATTAAATCATAGATATGTTTTACTATGCTTCAAAGAATTAATCAAAACCATCCCATGTATCCATTCATTGACCAAATCACAAAAGGAATCCAAATTTAATTGAAACACCAGATGTATCCGTAGAACAAATCACAAGGGATATCCAATTTTTATGAGTTAAAAGCCAAGCAATCAATCATATGAAATTATCTCAAATCATCACATGTATCCTTAAATCACAAGAGATATCCAAGAATCACTCCATACAATTGATTAGAAGTAAAACAATTGAAATATAAAACTCAATAAAATCAGAATAATAAAAACTTACATAAAAGTATTGATGTTCTTCATTGGTGAGGCTTCATCCCCAACCTTAGTTGGGAATTTAGCTCCACATAAAAATAAAATCTAAACCTAAACCTAAACCTAAAGAAAAAACTAAACAAAAGAATTTTGCTCTCTGGGATTGTGTATCTTTTCTTGAATGCAAAGAAGTCTATTTATAGGCTTAGGGAAGTCCTAGAAGCCCAAGTAAACTTAGATAATTCGGAGGTCTGTCTCACAGTCAAAATAGAAGTCTGAAATCGGAATAGGATTCGTCCAGATTTGTGTCCTTTAATTGCGGGGCAATTTTGACATAGTAAATGTACGAATTACGAAAATCTTATTTCGCAAGAAATTATTTTGAGCTAGCTTTCCAATGCCGTTTGAATCACTTCAATCCGATATTTGAACGGAGAGTTATGGTCAAAATACTAAGACGTGTGCAGAATCTGAATTTGAATCCGATCCGAAATCTTATCCAATCTGAACTTTAATCTGATTTAACCTTTCCTTAGATTTGGTTAGACTTAACCACACAATCTAGGTCTTCTCAAAGTATGCTTTCTTCCAAACTTCGCATTTTTTCCTTTAAAGCTGCAGTTTTTCTTCAATGACCTACAAAACACTAAAAACACAAAACTAATACAAAATATTAAATAACGACACAGCTAAAGGATTAACTAATGTAAATAAAAGGGGTCCAAATATGCAATATTTGGCACTTATCAGTGCATCTTGTCTATGAATGCCGACTCGGTGTACCGGTACAGTATAGGTGGATGTATCCGGGAGAGAGGTAACATTTTCCATAAAAAATTAAAACTAAAATTTCGTTGCCATTTATTTATTCAAAAATAATTATTAGATATAATCATTGACTAGTTTTGATATGTTGGAGCCTCGGTGTAACATCCCCAGCCCGTTAAGGTTAGGTTTGTTAATGATTTTCTTACTCGCAAAGATCTATAAGGTTTATCAACTAACAATACTAGTATAACAATGAATGCATGAAAGTCTAGAATATCATGTCTAAAGATAATAACTAAACTGAAATATTCTTGTTTAACAGAAATATGTCTCACAACGAGATAGAGATCCTTATTAAAATAAATCTATCAATCTCTGAAAGAAAATTGTGCCAACGCACTTATTAACTTGACTAATATGAAATCATAAGAAATCCTAAATACGCCCGCCCCCATTCCGGCCTCCTAGTGCAGCCTGGTCACCACCTCAAACAAGAAATAAAAACTGATGAGCCCAAAGGGGGCCCAGTAAGTGAAATCCACAACCATGAGCAGTTTTACTCCTTGTCTCGTTTTGAAAAATGGAACTTATAACTACATATGTTCCCAGTATATTTTTAAAGAAAACAGAAAGCAAATAAAATATATTATCATCAATAAAGTTTATGATAATCTTTATCTCATATTAGGGCCCATGTATACTGTTACCCCCGTATACTAGGGTTGCGCGGTCCTTGCGACCTGGGATGAGATACTGTGGCCGCAGCCCCGTCCCCTGGCCAGCCGATTAACTCTGGGTGCACTCAGCATGGCAAAAAAAAACAACTATGATGGAACCACCTTCTGGCAGAGCCTCTTTCAGCGGTTGCGCCTCCATCCTTAGCATCGGTACTGTGCTTCTCTCTTGTTTCTCTTGGGGCCAAAAATACACTCCTCCCTACATGTGCCCTCATTTTATAACACTCTTTTCTCATTTCTCGTACTTCTCTAGGGCAACATGTAGGAGGGTTTATCATCATTTTCTCAAAATCTCTTATAAACATCATTATTTTCACAAAGTTTATTTTTCTCAAACTTGTCATACATACAGCATAATTTTATAATATAAACAAAATAATCATCTGCAGTTTGAAACAAAATTTGCATAAATAGCATGACATGATAATTTTTCTGGAAGGGATATTAAATTCACTTACCTCTTGACTGCAGTAAAAATTTCCTCTGACTGCTAACTAATCTCCTGAAGGAAATACAGACACATTACTACCCTCATACATGTCACAACCAAAACATTCTACTACTATTATGAGTTGGCTTGCTAATCAATTGAGAATGAACTTACTTAGGTATTTAGGTACGTCTTCTCATAAAATTTCCAGAATTTATTTTATTTAGTATTACTCCTTTATATATATACTTTAAGTTCTTCCATAC
>NC_081541.1:16432084-16459823 GCF_901000735.1 Corylus avellana
GATGGAACCACCTTCTGGCAGAGCCTCCTTCAACAGTTGCGCCTCCATCCTTAGCATCGGTACCGAGCTTCCCTCTTGTTTTTCTTGGGCCAAAAATACACTCATCCCTACATGTGCCCTCATTTTATAACACTATTTTCTCATTTCTTGTACTTCTCTAGGGCAACATGTAGGAGGGTTTATTATCATTTTCTCAAAATTCTCTTTATAAACATCACTATTTTCACAATATTTCTTTTTCTCAAACTTATCATGCATGCAGTAATTCCATAATATAAACAAAACAATCATTTGCAGTTTGAAACAAAATTTACATAAATAGCATGACATGATAATTTTTCTGGAAGGGATAATAAATTCACTTACCTCTTGACTGCAGTAAAATTTTCCTCTGACTGCTAACTAATCTCCTGAAGGAAATACAGACACATTACTACCCTCATACACATCACAACAAAACATTCTACTACTATTATGAGTTGGCTTGCTAATCAATTGAGAATGAACTTACTTAGGTATTTAGGTATGTCTTCCCATAAAATTTCCAAAATTTATTTTATTTAGTATTACTCCTTTATATATATACTTTAATTAAGTTCTTCCATACTATATATATATATATAAAACTCTACCATGCGTGTATATATATACCTCCGTCAGAACTATATATATGAACAACTTGAATCTATATATATGTTGATATATTTTAAAGTACTATATATATATAATGATTTTTAATATATACGTACATCTAGATTGTTCCAAAATATGTAAATATATATAATGAGTTGAAGGATTTCAAATATATGTACATCTGATTGTTCAATATATTTATAATGATTCAAGGTATATATATATATATATTTCATACATAACCATAGCTGACAGTGAGAGTCTACGGCTAGAGTGGAAAAGAAGAAAATAAGATTAATGGGAGAACTTGTTAAAACAACAATTAAGAGGGCTGGTTTTTTAAAAACTGTGAGTTTGGCACATTGTCATAACTTTATTTTCTCTAAGGACAAGTCGGTGTGAGATATGCAATGGAATCACGTATAGAGTAAAAAATCAATCCCTCTTCCCCACTACAAGTCAACACGGTAACCAAGGCTACAATGAACAATAACTTTCACTCCACTTGCTTTTGAATGAGTATATGTAATAATAAGAAGAAAAGTTGTGACTCCAAGGTCATACCTGCAGGGCTGACACTCACGTTGAGGAGGAAATTGCACCTAGACTTGGTGTGCGTGGATTACTGAGAGAGAGGGAGACGTAGTACTAGGGTTTGTCTTATTTGTATAAATAAGTTTGGCAAGAGGAGAAAAGATAGGCGGCGCTTAGACTTTAGGGTTTTCATTTTTTTATTTTTTATTTTTTGTTTTAGTTGACGCCTAGGGCTTCCCATATATATATATATATATATATATATATATATATATATATATATATATATTATTACTATTATTTATATTTTACTCTTTTTATTTTATTTACTTATTATTGTTATCATTATTATTATTATTATTATTAATTTGTCCATTCTCATTGTTAACCTTAGTTAACCCTTTTTTTTTTTTTTAAAAAAAAAAAAAAAAATCTACGAGTCAACTAAAAATACTCTAAAGGGACTCAGGATTGTCACACTCGGGGGGTTCAAATCAAGTGTGCGCAATAAAGCGGCTCCTGAGAGATGCATTGCGGACGGCTACATAGCAACCGAGTTGGTGACGTTCTGTTCGATGTATTTAGAGAACGCACCGACATTCCACAATAGGCCGTAACGAAACCCGGATGGGCCTAAAGGGGCTGGAACCCGAGTCGTCCTCGACCGACTCATGTTGACACAGATTCACCGTTACATTCTGTTTAACTCAGATGGGTTCCTCCAATTGCGGACGCGAGTATTGTGTAATGAAGATATGCATGCTCATATCCTGCAACATCGTTAGTTGTGAATTAAATTTAATTGATTTTATTTCAAAATGTAGGCTGCACAAGGATTCGATAAGACAAACTGCAAATAGGGGGCGAACGATCATGGACAATCATTTGGAAACCTAACATTTTGAGCAATTCTGCGATTGGTACCATGACTACGTAAGACTAATGTAATACCTTGTAAATTTCATAATGTTTCCTCATTGCACTAACAACACTTCATCATTGTGTATGACTCGTAGGTTGATTTTTCGGATGATCGACGCAGGAAGGATATGGGTGCCAAAGTAGTAATGCATTGTAAAGGGCCGATGGTCTCAGCAGTCCAATATAACAGATATGTGGTAAACGGCAAGTTCTTTCGAACTGTCGCACATGATGTGGGAAAGAGGTCTCAGCATAGTGACGTGTGTGTGCCGACTGTTGATTGTGAAACATACTACGAGAAGGTAACTTAAATACTTGAGGTGGAGTATTACGACAGGACAAAGTATGTTGTGTTCAAGTATGATTGGGTGGACACCACAAGGGACAGGGGATACAAGGTGGACGAGTATGGCATAACGCTTGTCAACTTCAAAAACCTTGTCCATAAGGAGGAGCTGATTAGTAATGAGCCGTATGTACTAGTTTCCCAAGTGGAACAAGTTTTTTACGTCGAAGATGAAAGGAACCTAGATTGGGCTTGTGCGGTGAGAACGAAACCTAGAAACGTATACGACGTTGGTTAGGGTCAAACGCCTGATGATGATCATGCACGAGAGTGAGCCACTAACTTTAAACAATAATCAGCTGTACGATCCGCATGATGACATCCAATATGTCTGACCCAGCTTCACACCAATCGAGGCGTACGTCATTCCATATGAATTAAATATTTTACATTTATTGGTTTGTTGTTATTTATTTGTGCATTGATTGTCAATTTTTCGTCATATACGCTGTGAATATTTCTTACACTATACATATAACTAATTGGATGCGTGCTGTATTTTGTAGGTTGATTTAAGTACTCAGGAGAAGTCAAAAGGACGGAGGGGAGCTTCTTCTGGGTCGAGATCAAACCATGGCCTCACCGACAGTGAGTCGCATGAAGATGCTATGCTACTCCAGCAGCAATTAGGGTATCAGAGGGCACAATCTTTTGGGTCGAGATTGCGTCATGGCCTTACGGACAGTGAGTCGCAAGAAGCTGCAATGCTTCTCCAACAGCAATCAGGATATCCATCGATACTTTCGGAGTATGTGGAAGGGCAGATACCTGCGAGAGACGATTATGTCTTAGACATTCCCGGCACTTCGACTGAGATAGCCCATATACTCGTGGAACAATCCCGTCCGACAGGCCTTACCCAGTTTGGGTATCGCTATGAGCCTAGTCCTCGCGACCATGAGGCCTCCATGCATTTGCCATCCTCGCCACCCACATTGACCCAGAGGGGTATATTGCCGCATGGCTTTTTCGATCAGCAGCCACACAGCGGTGCACCTGTGGATGATAGTGAGACACAGGCCACCGAAGACATGGATGATGGGATAGGTGACGCGCACAATGAGCAACATGATGACCCTGCATGGCCAATATAGACTATTGGCCAGTATAGACTATTGGCCAGGTTCGCACGATAGGTATGTATGTATGCTATTCCGAACCATAAATATGTACATATTTACACATGATGTACATGTAATTAATTAGTACATAAATTCAAATAATATATGTTTAACCATTTGTGTGTTAATATATACTTCATCATTGCAGATAGAGCGGGTAACTTTGAAGTGTTGATCATAAATGACTCGCACATGTTGTGGGACATTCCTGATGGAAAAAAGGGTCATCATGGAGTATAATGGCGCGTGGCAGCCCGTAGGATAAAGCGGCAAAAAATTTAGACGAATGATGGGCAAGACTTGCAAGATTGGGTCTTTTATCAGGCTATCTGACAACTGGAAGGATATACCAAAACAAAGCAAGAAAGATTTATTTGAGTCATTGATGGTAAGTGTAGATTAGATGTTCGTAATTTATGATTTGTAGCAATTGTATATTAAATTTTGTAAAACAACAAGTGCTTTAATACCCTAGTTTTTAATTGATGCAAAATTACTTCTACATCATGCCTAGGTCGGATATGACGGAATTAAAAAAGATGCTTTTAGAGACATAGGCGAGAAGCAAAAGCTTTTGAGGCACAAGTTAAGGAAAAAGCTCTTGATTCAGAGCGACGACACTCCTGTGACAGTGGTGGCAAGGATGGGTCAGACCATTTCAAAGTACAACCCCACAGATGTGGAAATATTGTTGGTGAAATGGTGTGATCCCGCTTATCAAGTAGGTCATGACTTCAAACTATTTGTATTTCGTTAATTATAATTGTTCGATGGCTTAGCGATTAATTATGTCTACATATTGTGTTCGTAGGCTTATTGTGTGCACATGAAAGACATACGAGCACAGAATCAAACACCATACTACATCGGCTCGAAGAGCTTTGCAAGGGTCGCACATGAGGACGTACTACTCTAACTTACCATAACTATATATATTTGTCATATATTGTGTAGTATATATACGAACATTTAATTGATGGTTTGAATTTATTGCAGGTAATTAGTTTGGGCAAAGCTCCTACGCGAATGAAGGTGTATATGAAGACCCATATAAAGAAAGATGGTAGCTGCCCAAATCCGGTGGCCACAGCGAGAATTGTAAGTGGCAGACACCTTGTCATGAATTTTTATTTATGTATTAATTTATTGAGTCTTAACAATTATATATATAACAATGCTCATGTATAGGCACGGATGGAGGAGTTATTGGAAAATGACCCTGCGGAGCAGGTAGAAGGGCCCCAAGGGACAATTAGGTGGACTCCGAATGACTCTTATGCTCAGGCGCACGACAATAAGCCTGAGATTGCGGGTCGTGTTCGAGGGGTCAGTAAGAATATTCTGCCTGCACACGACACCATCTACTCATACTATACACCATCCCAAACACGGTCGTAAAACCGTGGCGGGACGATGGTCTTGCATAAAGAACTTGAAAGAGCCATTGAAGCTGAGAGGGAGAAGTACAGGGTGCAAATGGATGCGAGGTTGGCGCAGCAGAGTGAGGAGATTACTATGGCAGTGACGCGCACGGGTGACTTAGCAGATGGCTGCTCAGATGGCTGAGCAAATGGCTGCTCAGATGGCGGCGTATGAGGCCCGGATTCACAGCCTTGAGGGGTCGAGATGTATGGGGTCAGAGCCGAAGGTGACGACTATCAAGAATCTGCAAAATGAAGAGTCCCTAGCCCAAGTGATTGTAAGATCCTCAGTTGATAGCCGATCAGGTAACAATATATTCTTATTGTTTCTATTTGATTAATACGGTTATCTTACGAGATGAATATCATTTTAAGGGCTAGTAATTTTGTTTGGTAAATAAACTTTGTACGTATCTAACACAATTGTATATAACACAATTGCAACGTAATATGTGTAGACGACGCAAGAGTAAAAGCTGAGGACGATGATCACAATGAAACCCAACACCAGACGCCGACTGGACAGAAGTCTTGTTTGTCAAGATATTATACCTGTCGTTCAGGCACCCTGTGAGTATATATATAATCTAGCATATATATATATAAACTCAAAATAATCTACTTTGTTGTTCCTGGTTGGTTTGGTTGTGATTGGAGCTTTGTATAGTTAATCTTACCATATTTGTTGAAGCCGCCTCATTGAATAAATGTATATGTAGATTTATATGTGTTTGTGCATAGGTCGTGCAAATATGTATGTCGAGGTTGTATACGTGACAATTATTCGATTGTCTTCTCACTTACTTTGACATTACTCATCTATTAGGAGTTTAAAATATTATATCACAAATGTCAATTAGCTAATTGATTGTTTGTTTTATCTTTTGCAGTTAGTGCGGAGAAGTCGAGAAGACGTATGGGGTCACGATGATGTTCACTCAGCTTTGGTCTCCAGTGTTTGTTTAAGGCTTATGTTTTTTGTATTTGTGTATAACGTTAGTTGTATTGTATTTTACTATTTCCTTCGTTGATTTGTATATATACATTTAGAGTTGGATTATTTGTGGTAGTTGGATTGTGGTTATATATAGTTGAATTGATAGATTATTGTGATTATCTATATGATGTTAGACTAGATTATTGGATTTTGGATTAGATTATTGAATTGTCATTATATGTAACTCGTATATCAGGTGTTGAGCGGTAAAAATTCTAGTATAACGACCGGAGAAAATTAGAAAAAATAAAAAATAAAAAAATTTACCTATCAACTTTAGTAACGTGGCAGATACTGACACGTTACCACATGGTAACGTGTCAAAATCTCACACGTTACCATGTGTGGTAACGTGTCAGATTCTAATACGTTACCATGTGGTAACATGTCAGTATCTGCCACGTTACAACCAATTGTAATGTGTCAGAATCTGACATGTTCCAATGGAATTGTAACTTGTCATTTTCTAACACGTTACCAAATGGTAACGTGTCAGAATCTGACACATTACAAAAGTACGTTGTAATAGTTACGTCCAATTTTACAACCCATCAAACACGTTACCATAGACACGTTAAACTTTAGTAACGTGTTAACACCATATACACGTTACTACTGGTCCGTGACCAAAAAAATTGATTCTTGTAGTGTTGTAAACTCATAGCTTTGGCTATGATTTATCACAGCTTTATGCTTTTGATATTTTTTCAAGAAATGAATATGAAGGATTCCACCAAAAAAAAAAAAAGCATACCCTAAAACCGTTATCTGCATCCTCATATAGTGATTTTTGTTAACTATGTGCAGAAGCAGATAATGGATAGTTGCAGATAGTGGATGTGGCATGCAATTAATATTGGTCCGCATATACACTCCTAGCTCTTTCTTTTTTTGTTTTTCTTTTTTTAGCATTTATTTATTTTTCAATATATACAATGAAGAATTATCCAGTAGAAACAAAACCTAGCATGATCTTTTTTTTTTTCTTTTTTTCTATTCATGATCTAATTTGCTATAGCCCAGCATATTAAAAGCTATGTCACGGTCTGTTTGTGCTGTTAATTAGAGAGGAAAGAGAGAGAGAGGCAGAGAGAAATTCCCAATCCTAGAGCACAAATTATAATACAGAAAAAAAAAAAAAAAAAAAAGATTTTCATCAGCTGGGATTAGATTTCGTAACGGGGTGTTTTCAAAGTCACGCCGCCCATAATACGAGGATCCTGCCACGCGAGTTACGGGCTTGAAAATGTGCTCAATTTTGGTCTTTCTTGTGAGATATATATATTATCCAGTAGCCGCCACTGCATTCTGTTTGTCTTTGTGATTTTGGACCGGAGTTTTGTTAACGCGTTTTTGGAGTAACATTGTTGACAAATGACAAGCAGTTTCCAAAGAGCAATGCTTCGTGACAATCAATCAATTTAGCCGTTGATAGCGGTCACAACCGTACACGATTAAAACTCAATTCCATTAATTCATGCCAACCTTGAATTCATAAGCCTGCTCCTCCCTCTTCAAGTTATTTGGTGAGTCATAAGTCTTAGGGTTGATTCTGATTATTTCTACTCCACCGACTAGGTGTTTATTATAGGTCACAAAAATTATTATTGTAGGAGCTAAATTAAAAATATGGTAAACACAATTTATGACAGAAATGAAATAATTTATCACTTAATATATGTTTAACAAAAAATATATCTATAAAAGTAATTAAATATGTTTCAAAATTGATATCTCAACAAGCTAGGTAACATGTCCACATTAATATAAATTTAAAAGAGATATACAAAAATTTCTAAAATTGCATATTGCTGTCTTTTAAAGAACAAAATCGTCAAAAATAAAAAAATAAAAATAAAAATTGCAGCTTGTGGCCTTTTAGAATATTTAAAAAATATTTTTGGTGTTTCACTTTGTGTTGAGAAAATTAACTTCCCAACACAGGTATTGTAGGCCCAATGAAAACGCCAAGAAAAAGTTCGCAACGTTTTTTCTACAATTAGCCATGTTTAAAAAATGCCTCTAAATACTATTTTTCTTTGTAGTTATCCTCCTAGGAAAGAAAAAAAAAAAAACAAGATGTGGGCCATTGGTTACAAACCTGTTTTTACTCTTCGTTTCAAGATTTTGATGAAAGTGTGAAACTAAAATTTTTTCAGAATTTTTATTTGGGCGGCCATTTTGAAAAGTCAAACATACATATAGCTCTTGAACCTCATGAATAAATTTTTTTAAGAGGAGGAGAAAAATATAAAAAATTCTTCCAAATTAACAACCGTTTGCGATAGAATTTTACAATGTTCAAAAAGTACTAAAGTAGCCTATCAAACTACAAAAATGTGTCAAAAATGCCACATATTTTTTTATATTCCTATAATACCCCCATTCTTTTAAAAACTAAAATAAAAAATTAATAAAGTAACAAAATTAAAAAATTAAAAATTAATTTTTTAAAATAATATATATATATATATATATATATATATATATATATATATAATGCCAATTGAGCCAACCACATGGTTTGATTTTGCATTTATCTATATTTTTTTATACCACACAAACGATTTGTAATTTAAGTCATCTACAATTACTAATATTTTATTTATTCCAAAAAAACAAAATTTATATTTATTTGCCCCTTGGTTTTTTTTTTTTTTTAAGAAAAAATAATTTAGTTTATTTTTTTGTTTTATTTAGTTTTTAAAAGAATAGGGGTATTATAAGAATATAAAAAAATATGTGGCATTTTTGACACACTTTAGCAGTTTGATGGGCTACTTAGTACCTTTTTATATTTTTCCCTTAAAAGAACTTATGCACGGTCGTAGCCACTGGTTAGGTTAGACTATAGTTAAATTGATTTCAGACTACAAATAAATTGCAACAATCTCTCCTTCTAGAACCTTTCTCTTACTAGTTTCCAACGAGCAAGTACTATTATGATAATACACAAGTAAATAAGCCACCCGGATTGTTGTCAACCCACTTAAACTTTCACCACAATTCTAATGTTTTCTCCAAACTAAAATAATTTGTAACTGACCCTTCAAACTATTAGCCCCTTTTACTTAACCTATGTTGTTAGGATTTTCTAATAACTTAGATGAAAAACTCGTGAAATGTCCGTTATACTCGTAGTGAGATGTGGGAAAACATCCAAAATACCTTTAAATTTAATTTTAAAAAAATAAATAAATACCCACGGCTACGTCTTGATTCATATCTTTTAATTTGTAATTAGCTAGCTTTTTTTTTTTTTTTTTTTGAAAAACTAATTACCTAGTTTTGACTATTCTTAAGCTTGCTAAATTGTTGAGATTTTATTTTGCCAGTTCAATTAATGGCCATGGACCTGCAGGTCCATGGTCCACGCATGGACAACCAACTATGGACGAAAACCATATTTTGTCGGTTCAATTAATTACATGTGTACACTTGGAGTGGTTGAATACGCGTTAGAAAAGATGGTAGGTATATAAGACGACGGTATTAGCTTGGGGCATACAGTGGAAATTAAACATAGGATCTACCCGACCCAATACTCGGAGTGGTTGAATATGCGTTAAAAAATATGGTAGATATATAAGACGACGGTATTAGCTTGGGGCATACAATGAAAATTAAACATAGGATCTACCCGACCCAACACTCGGCAGTTGAATTTATGCCTCTAATATGTAGTCTAATTATCTCTCTTTAGATGTCATAAAAAGCTTAGCCTTTTTGTTACCAAGAATGCAGACTTTACACGGAAAGTACCATTTTCCACATAGGTATGGTGAACTTAATGGATCTAAAAATTAAAAATTAGGCTAGTTTGGCAAAACTTTTTAGCAACCAAAAAAAGAAAAACTCTATAACAAACAATTGACACTCAAAATCTTTTACATTACATCACAACTAGAAAGTCAAAAACACCGTCTAAACTAGCGAATGAACCGGCCAATATGCAGCGAATAGAGACTACCAAATAATTAACGTTTGAAAATTATATGACCAAATGCACAAGTAACACCGAATTCAATTGTCCCATATACAAAAAGGTCAAATATTGTAACATCGTCAAGACCCGTACTAGACACGCCCTCTAGATGTTTTGAAATAGTCCAAGCTATGTTGCATTATAAATATCAGATGCATGCTCACTTTGTTTTTCACCACACAATCGATCATCTTCTTTATTCATTCATTGTTCACAGCAACAATATCCCAAGATGGCTGCACTTTGTGTGAAAAAAAATATTCTAACACTTGTTGCAGTCGCATTAATCTTAGCAGGATATGTGAAGGCTCAAAATTGTGGATGTGCAGCAAACGAATGCTGCAGCGAATTTGGGTATTGTGGCACCACCAGTGCATACTGCGGCAAGGGGTGCAGAGAAGGCCCTTGTACTGCATCCCCTACTACACCTTCAAGTGGTGTCTCGGTGGCTGATATTGTGACAGATGCTTTCTTTAATGGGATAATTAATCAGGGCACTGGAGACTGTCCAGGGAAGAGCTTCTACACCAGGGCTGCATTCCTTAATGCTCTTAACTCCTATACTCAGTTTGGCACAACTGGTACTGCTGATGATTCTAAGCGTGAGATTGCTGCTTTCTTCGCCCATGTCACGCATGAGACTGGATGTAAGATCTTTCTCCCTCTCACTAACTTATTCATTTATGTTTTCACACCATAAAATTAACCATCATGCACTTATACCAGAGATGATCCAATGACTAGTTTTATTATTACGTTTTTCTGCTTGTATCATGATAGTCATATAACCGTCTACAAAATAGTATTATTCATATCTCATGATCATATTTAACTAATATACTGGGATAGTAGGGATGAAGCTAGCTTTGAATTTATGGGGGACCCAAAAACAAAAAAATTTTGGGGATGGATCAATTGACAAAAAATACCTTATATAATTATTTTTTTACCTTAAAATTTTTTTTCCTTGTAATTTGGGGGGAACCAGGGCCACTGCCGGTCCCCCTCTAAATCCGTCTCTACAGCAATACGACTGCCATATAACCTGGTGCTGCGACACTGAAAATCAACCTTTGAATTAGCACTTGTTGAAAAAAAAAAAAAAAAACTGATTATTAGTTCGATGTCATCTGACTTGTTAGGCTAATTAAATAGCATTGGTCATGTCATATTCATTGATGCATGTCACTTTAATCTAAACTAGATTGCATCTCTAATTTATAATAGTATACCTTATTTCAAAACGACTCACAAATACATGACGTTATTTCATTATGATCAGAAAAACATATAAAGTATATGATTGCATATATATATTATTATTGTTCATATATCGTTATTAAATTGTAATGAAAACGCTTATGTACATAAATTATTAACTAGTCATTTGCAAAAGATTTAAATGGAATGTGCATCTTGATCGAGCTATATATTGCACTGTAAAACGAAGCATATATTGACGCAAATTGTTTGTGTTTGGGCAGTTTTGTGCAAAATAGAAGAGACAAATGGTGCTTCCCAGGACTACTGTGACGAGAATAACACACAGTATCCATGCAACCCAGCCAAAAAATACTATGGTCGTGGACCACTTCAGCTAACCTGGAATTACAACTACGGAGCAGCTGGAAATAGCATCGGATTCGACGGATTAAACGCTCCTGAAACTGTGGCTACAGACGCCGTTGTTTCGTTTAAGACAGCCTTGTGGTTTTGGATGACCAATGTTCACTCGGTTATTGGCCAAGGGTTTGGGGCAACAACTCGGGCGATTAATGGTGCAGTTGAATGTGATGGTAAAAGGCCTGATCTTGTCCAAGCTCGTATCAACTATTACACTCAATACTGTAACCAATTCGGTGTTGCTCCTGGTGATAATCTCAGTTGCTAGGATGCTTAACCTTAATTTCTTGGATACAAAGAAATAAAGAAGGTCAAATAACTTAGGTGAAAGAGAACTATCCCTTCTTGTATTGCCCATAGTCTCTATGAGCATTTGATGGCCTCATAAATAAAGGAAATAAAGAGTATTCTCATTTGCTTTTATTCCGCAGTGTTTGCAAATTTCTATGGTCAACTATCAATTTTAGCTCCCTAAAGTCTTTGGTTTTCTTTATATATAGATCGTTTCTGAACAATGTGAGAGAGCTTGCATGGGCTATCTATCCGAGTAATTGATTAAGCAACTCAAGATTTATTTGGGTAAATAGGTTTTTACAATTTGAGCAGCAAATTGCTTGAGATCTCAATCTTCATTACACATATATATATATATCCTCCATGACAAAGGGCTTGCCAAGTAAGATAGAGATTTCTTCCTATTAGACTTTTTGACTTTCACAAAAGTTTAAGTAGCCTAAAAGAAAGGTTGTGGAAATCATTCCCCAGCATGAGATAGAGGGAGCGTACACAAGCCATTGGGGTCGCTAGTGGGCACTCACTGGGATGTCAAGAATGGGATAATCCCATGAGGGTCGCCACCGAGAATGCTGGGTACCAAGAGGGAGTGATTGTGGCACCCCACATTGCCTACTGTTGCAGATTGGGTCGCTCAAGAATTCAGATAGAAGCGTCTATTCACAATGGCGTTCGGACGGCCGTCCGAACCTGCAATTCTAGAAGGCTAGCAGAAGACCCCATTCGGAGTCCCGTCCGAACGTCTTATGTTTCTTTATGTTTTTTTTCGTGGCCGTCCGGACGCCCATATGTCCCATCCGGACGGGCACCGTCAGTTTGATTTATTTTCTAGCCGACTTTATCTTGTTATTTTATTAGGGTTGGGGTTTTGAGAGTCTTTATTTCGTTATTTTATTACGTTTAGGGTTTTGAGAGTATTTATGTCATATTTTATTAGGTTTAGGATTTTAGACTATAAATATATGCTTATAGCCCCTAGAGAAAAGGGAGTTTATGTTAATTATTGATTTTTATTAATGAGAATCAGTCATAGTTGAGTTTATTCTTCTTTTTCCTTCAAAACCTAGAGAGTATCTAGCTTTTCAAGAAGAATTCTCAGATCAACGATATATTCAAGATCTAGAATTACCTATCTGCTACTTTATGGTTGTTCTTTGCTGCAAACTACCAAGTCAGGCTATATCACTTGGTATCAGAGCTCAAGTACTTTCCATGAATGGGAGGGAGCAACCGTTGTGCAGACATGGACGAGGTGCACGTGCGCACGAAGACAGCACGTAAGGAGGAACCGGCAATTCGCTTGAGGCACATGAGTGGTAGGCTGAACAGTTGTCATCGCCAACCAAGACCGCAATTCGCGGAGGCGGAAGGCAAATCCGTCACTGAACGTTGGCAACACACGGAGGATCGACTTAGGGCTATGAGGGATCAAATTGAAGACCTAACTACCCAAGTATCCGACTGGTGTGGTCAACATGGGAATGGATCCGAAAACCATTTTGCGGAGCGCGGAATGCACGGACGTCAGCACCATGCGCAAGCTCATGCCAATAGGTGGGTAAACGGGTTTGAACTCAATATTTCGGAATTCTACTGGGATCTACAACTAGAAGAATTTTTGGATTGGGTGTTGGCTATTGAAGAGGTTCTTGACTTTAAAAGGGTGCCCAATGAACGACGAGTTTCTTTGGTGGTACACACATTCCGGAGAAGAATTGCTACATGGTGGCAACAACTGAAGCAAAAAATAGGATATGGCAAGGCAAATTGAAGATCAATAGTTGAGAGAAACTATTGAAATACATGTGAGTCGCCTTCTTGCCCCATAAGTATACCATGGGCCAAAAATCAAAAAATTAGAGACAATGGTCTATGACTGTGACAAGAAAAATAGAAAATTCCTACAAAAATAAAAATAAAAATAAATAACATGTTCTTGCATTCTATGCGTACAATAGACAACCAAAAAACTTATACATTGTTCAAAAGTTGTAAACACGCATATTAAATCATTTGGTGAATCCATCCGTTAAAAGAATCACAACAAATATTTAATTGAGATCAAATCATCTACTGTATCCGTAGATAACAATGGATATTAGTCTCAATCCAATCATTAGATGTACCCCCGGACGAAACACAACGAATATAAAATTTAGCACGAATAAAAGAACAACATTCAATCAAATGAAATTAATCAAACAATTGAATTGACTTTGAACAACAATTTAATTAAAAATCACATTGTATACATAAAACGACAAGAACATGAATGTTTATCAATGATGAGGCTTCGTCTTCAACCGTAGTTGAAAGTTTTAGCCTCTCATGATAACAAAAATCATAAAAAATGAATTGACATAATGAAAAAACGTAAAACTTACAATAAAATTGGAGTTCAAAGCTCCAAAAACCAAGAAAACACAAATTTTGACAAAGAACGGCCCCAGCGCCACAGCATCTCCATTATGTTTACAATAGAAAGAATGATATGCTTATAAGCTAATTTTAAATTTTTTACCTTTGGGAAGTTGGTGAGTGCACTTTCGATCGCTTGCCTTTCGTGCATCGCACTCCACTTGGATGAAGCGCATGTGCACTTTCGATCCGCACTAAATGTGCACTCAATCGCGCTTCCAACCGAGGAATTAACCAAATCAACATGACTTTGTAGATCTTTTGAGTTAGCTTCTCCAATGACGCAAGATCACTTCAATTCGAGCTCTACAACTCTAGATATGACATTTTGGTGTGACTGTCGGTGCTTAGAATAATCCCTCGATCCCAAATTTGTAATGTTCCCTAAAGTGTCTTAAGCCCCAAAATTGATGGGGAATAAGTTGCATTTTTTCCCTTTAAAGGCATATTTTTCCTTAGCAACCTACAAAACACTAAAACACCAAAACTAACCAAAACATCAGAAAATAATAAAGCTAAAGGCTTAGCAAATGCAAATGAAGGGGTCCAAATATGCAATATTTGTGACTGATCAAATGCCCCCAAACTTACATTTTGCTAGTCCCTTAGCAAAACAAAATCAAAAAATGAAACATAAATTCACTGTTGTGGGAGAGACGATTGCATTTAGTGTATGCAACAAGCATTTTAAACCCCTAAGCATCCCTAGAGGACGAGTGAAGTCTCGTAAGGGTTTAATAGGAATGATACCCACTAACATTTTTTAGCACTATGTCGTTGACAAACACAAATTTTCACACAAATACATGGTTCTTACATCATGAATAGGTTTAACAAAGTGAACACCACAATCACATTATCAAGTCAACCACAAATCATTCAACTCAAAGATGGAAATTTTTGAGACAACATATGTTCTAATAAGTGCAATGTGAGACAAACATACAATCATGAGGCTTCAATTTTTCTCAAAGTTAGGTGTACCTCAAAAGTTATATAAATTCACTCAAATGAACACAACCCATGCTTAAATCAAGGCATGCATTTTCTTGTGTAGGTTGTGCAATGCTCGGCTCCCTTAAGCTTTTTAATTGACCTATGTAACGAGTGTTGGGCTAGTGAATCCCAAACCAGATGGTTTTAGGGCTTTAAATGTAGAAATACCCCTAAGGGCTTAATTACTCAAATCAACAAGGCTACAAAGCCAAACTAGCCATACAATCAACCAAATTGAATTTCTCATCTTTTTACGAGAACACTCAATGCTTAGTGAGGCATGAGGTCCGGTTACTCAATGAGAAGCTCAAACTGATTTTTTTTTTCTTTTTTTTTTTAAAGCCATGGTTTCCTCAAAAATTCATCCTACGAATCTCAAGACACACCCTACTCAATTCAAATCTCATACCTCACAGATTCTATACTAGTGTGCTTGTGATGATCAACTCAGACATGTGAAGTCTTTCTAATCAAATCAAATGAGTCAAATGACTCAGATTTCTAATGACATGATGTGTTCAATAAGTTAAACAAACCAATGACATGTAAACCACGGTTATGATGTAACTCATGCTCAATCAACAACATAGAATTTTTTTTTTTTTTTTTAGCACATAAAAACAAACAAATAACACAAACAAACAAACAGAGTATTGTTCTACACCCCCAAACTTAAATGACACATTGTCTCCAATGTCTGCCAAGAGATACAATACCATGGGATGAGGCAATCGGAGTGTGCAAAGGTCAGGGCGTCCTCCAAACTTGAACACCAAAACATCTGTCAAAAACTAATAGCAATATTCTCTTACAGTAACTAGCATCAAAAGGTTAATTGCTGTTAGAAACAAAAATAAAATAAAATGACACAAAAATAAAATGACAAAAGAAAAAGACTCAAAAATAAAATGCGGAAAATAAAAAATATAAAATACCGCACTTTTCCCGATCTTTTGGGTGTCTGACCAATCCCTTCCACCCTTTCTTCTTAAAAATTTGATAACCCTCTGGAAGGATGTTTAGCCGTCTCACCTAGCCTAATTGCTCGCTTCGAAGGATCTTTTTAGGAACATGGTTCCTAGATTTGGGACCTTTTGTGCATAGATCCTTGAGAATTTCAACATGAGACAGCTCTCTGAGACATTGAAGAACTGAAGCTTGGGGTTCATGAATTGTCTCAAGAGGGATTTTGATGAAGGAGTGAGCTTCGGTACTCACTTCCTTGTCACTGGACAGATTTGGAGTTGACGGGGGCTCAATGTGCTCAACTTGCTCCTCTTTTTCTTCCTCCTCATGGTTATCCATAGTGAAAGGCTTAGCTATTGATGAAGATGATTTAGATGATGATATCTCAGTGGTTTCCCCATTTTCATTTCACATCTTAGGAGTGGAGTCCAGTAAGGTATCAGCTTGCGCAAGTAACTTGTCAAGGTCTAGGTCACATCCAAATTGAGCAAAGCACTTTCCCAATGGGTCCTCCAGACTTGGCTCATCAACAGTCTCCTCATCTTTTTGATCACTCCCAAGTATGGTGGTGGTTTGAACATGCTCATGTGCAGATTTGCTAGCATCTTCCTCATCAATCATGTAATGGTTAACGAATGAACAATCATCTATCTGATGAGAAGGATGATAACAATATGAGCATGACTTATAAGGTGCGTGAGTGTAAGGAGGTTGGGTATGGGCACGCCTAGTTGCTATGAGTTGGTTTACTCTCTCCTCTAAGTCATCGACATGAGCAATTGGAAAATGTTGCACTAATGACTCTTGAAGAGGGTAATTGCAAGGTGAAGGCATGGAAGAATGGTTATTGAACTGCGGATATTCAGGATGGTGCAATTCATGAGATTGGGGACCAAAATTTCCCCTAGCATGAGCTTGCCACGAGAAATCAGAATGGTTGCTCCAGTCTGGGGTATAGAAATTGGAAGTTGATTCAGACCCCGGACTGGAGAAATTGGTGTTCATCTGCTCATATGAAAATTTGGAAAATTGTCCCAAGGATGGACAATTACCTGAACTATAATAAGGGCTGGAGCAGTATGAACATGGTCCATGTGGGTAGAAATGGTGAAGGAAGTTGGTAGGAGCGAATGTCCTACAACTAGGGGTAGCATTAAAATTACTAAACGGAAAATTCATACTTACCCTCACTATTTAACATGCAAATATCCCACGTGAAACAATAACCAAATATAAATATTTTTTTTTTGGTGTTTATTCTTTATTTTTTGGACAATAGAATAAACAAAAATATAAAAAAATAAAAATAAAAACACAAAACACAAAATGGACAAAAAAAATTTGCAAATTTTTTTTCTTTTTACGTAGCACCTTTTGGTCTATTGAGGCTAATTCTGGAAGTGCGCCCGAGCACAGATGAATGCAATCGAGCGCAAGTGTGCAATGCGATTGAGCGCAGGCGCGAGATGGGTCGAGCACAGGTGCGACTACCTGTTGCCAGGGTGCTCGAGTGCGCTCGAGCGCAGGTGTGGTGCGATCGATCACACTGGCAAGGACTGATTTTTGCCGACACTGCAAAAAAAACACAAAAACAACCAACCTACCCCCCCCCCCCCTTTTTTTTTTGTTAGTAACTGTAAACATAAACAAATAAAAAAAATAAAAAGAAACAAATTGTAAAAAGAAAATAACTAGTAGAAAAATAAAATCATTTTTTACAAACAAACAACTCCCCGGCAACGGCTCCAAAATTTGACGTACAAATTTAATTGTACTCACAAGCACACGAGTCATGTGCAGTAAAGTGTGTGTGCAAGTGCGAGGTTGAATCCACATGGAGTCGTATTTGCAAAAATCAATTTTCTAATTTAAACCAATTTTATCTTAACCTAGTTCCAAATTTCGTATTTTTGTCGTGCAAAAACATAAAGTAAACTAAATGATTTTAAAACAATTAATGGAAAAATACTAAGGTTATCCAAATCCACCTCACCAAATCAAACATGTTCTTGCATTTTATGCACACAATAGACAACCAAAAAGTTTATACATTGTTCAAAAGTCGTAAACACGCATATTAAATCATTCGATGAATCCATCCGTTAAAAGAATCACAACGAATATTTAATTGAGATCAAATCATCCATTGTATCCGTAAATCACAATGGATATTAGTCTCAATCCAATCATTCGATGTACCCCCGGACGAAACGCAACGAATATAAAATTTAGCATGAATAAAAGAACACCATTCAATCAAATGAAATTAATCAAACAATTGAATTGACTTTGAGCAACAACTTAATTAAAAATCACATTGTATACATAAAACGACAAGAACATGAATGTTTATCAATGACGAGGCTTCATCTTCAACCTTAATTGAAGGTTTTAGTCTTTCATGATAACAAAAGTTATAACAAAATGGATTGACATCATGAAAAAACGTAAAACTTACAATAGAATTGGAGCTCAAAGCTCCAAAAACCCAGAAAACACGAATTTTGACAAAGTATGGCTCCTCCGGCGCGTCTCCATATGTTTACAATAGAAAAGAATGATATGTATAAGGTAATTTTAGGGTTTCAACGCTGCGAAGTTGGCTGAGTGTGCTCGATCGCACTCGTGCATCACTTTCCACTTTCGATGGGCGCGTGTACACTCGATCACACTAAATGTGCGCTCGATTGCACTACCTTCAGAATTAGACAACTCTAACATGACTTTGTAGATCTTTTAGTTAGCTTTCTAATGACACCAAGATCACTTCAATCCGAGCTCTACAACTCTAGATATGACCATTTTAGTGGGACTCGTCGGGTGCGAATAATCGCTTAATCCAAATTTGCTGCCAATGCTTTCCAAAGTGTCTTAAGCCCCATAATTGATGGAATGAGTTGCATTTTTCCTTTTAAAGGCGCATTTTTCCCTTAGCAATCTAGAAAACACTAAAACTAACCAAAACTAATAAAACTAATAAAACTAAAGGCTTAGCAAATGCAAATGAAGGAATCCAAAAATGCAATATTTGGCATTGATCAAGATCCTTCACAAGGATTCATGGATTGGGATTTCCCACCAACCTATGATGACGATGTCGGTGAGGAAGATCCCATTAAAAGACCTTTGCCATCCAACCCAGAGGAAGAGTACGAAGAAGAAGGGCCGTCTCCTTTGTTTGACGGCATCTACGTACCCCGAAGAAGATGACCCATTGGAAGAGGAAGAGCCTACGGATGACATCGCCAATTATGAAGAGGTTGATAAAGACCTTCCAGGTGAATATACTACTTTTAATGGTGAAGAGGTTGATTATGTTGATTTCCTTGGTGTTGAAGATATTTTAAACTCTCTTAACAATGGTTATGATGAGTTTTATATGGATGAGGAAAATTATATATTCACAATGGAAACAACGGTTGACCAATTCTTGAGTATTTTCGTGGCACGTGGAAGGGAGAAGAGACGAGAGGAGTACGGCAAATCCTAAGAATTGTCAAATGGTGTGTAGGGCCTTCACGACAACCCTCAAAGTATTTCAATGATGAAGAACACCACACTTATTGTGGGGTGTTGCCTTGTTTTGATCTTGAGGAAGGTTGAGTGGAACGAGTTGATAGGGCATCCAAAGGACCGTGGAAAGAACCGGCTAAATTCAAGGTCGAATTCTCTCCAACCAAGGGAGGATGATGCAGATCAGGTCGCTCAAGAATTCGGACAGAAGAGTCCGCAGGGGCGTTCGGGTGGCCGTCCGAACGTGCAGTTCTAGAAGGCTAGCAGAAGACCCCGTTCAGAGTCCCATCCGGATGACCTATGTTTCTTTATGTTTTTTTGTCGTGGCTGTCCAGGTGCCCATATGTCCCTTTCGGACGGGCGCCGTCAATTTGTTTTATTTTCTAGCCGACTTTATGTTGTTATTTTATTAGGGTTAAGGTTTTGAGAATCTTTATTTCGTTATTTTATTAGGTTTTGGGTTTTGGGGGTATTTATGTCATATTTTATTAGGTTTAGGGTTTTGGACTATAAATATATGCTTATAACCTCCAGAGAAAAGGGAGTTTATGTTGATTATTTATTTTTATTAATGAGAATCACTCATAGTTGAGTGTATTCCTCTTTTTCCTTCAAAACCTAGAGAGTATCTAACTTTTTAAGAAGAATTCTCAAATCATTGATAGACTCAAGATCTAGAATTACCTACTTTATTGTTGTTCTTTGCTGCAACCTTTTTTTTTTAAATAAAAATTTTCGTTTAAAATCATTTTTTTTTTTAAAAAAAAAAAAAAAAAAAAATCGTTATTTTTAAATTAAAATTTTCGTTTTTGAATTTACAATGGTATTTTTGTCTTATTGAGAAATATATAGGGGCACTTTTATCTTTTTGTTAGCTTTGGGAGGGAACTTTAACAATGTTTTGGTAGTTTTGAAGGTACATTGTCACAATTGAAAGTTTGGGGGGACATTGTCAATTGGGTGGTAGTTTGAATGGGTACGCGAACTTTACCCTCTTTCTTTCTTTTAGCCGTTGATGTAGCCACCGCTACATTGATGTAGCCGCCACTGCATTGATCAATTTGTATTGGTGAAGTTGGACCGGAGTTTTGTTATGTTTACATGGTTTTGGAGTAACTAGGGGTGCAAAGGCGGGGTGGTTAAAAACCGCCCGCTAACCGCTAACTGCTTTAGCTGCTAACCACTCTAACTGCTTAATCGTATTAACCGCTAACCGCCTAACCGCTATAACCGCCTAGCGGTTAGCGGTTAGTGGTTAGCGGTTATTGGGTTTACTAACCGTAACCGCTAACCGCCTTTTTATATAATATATTTTTATAATTATAATTATAAAAATATTTATACATATAACATAATTATTTGATCATCAAATCACAATTTAAAAAAAAAAAAAAAAAAAAAATTAAATCACAATTTGAGTATTAATATATTATCATTATAATTTATATGATTATATCACATGAGATTGATCATTAAATCATTTGATTATATAATAGCAAATTATACATATATAATATGAGATAACTCATAAGTATACCAATTCATACTAATACAACAATTAAATATTTAGAGACTTATTTCCAATGTATATTATAAACTTATAAGTCTATATATGTTATAAGTCTATATAAGTCTACATATGCATATGAATAATATAAATGTATAATATCAATACTTAATCGTATGATTCAATGACAATTCAAATACTTTATTCAAGACTTCAAGTGAATCATATTATTAATATAGAATGATGATATGATTCGTATAATATCAAATTAAGTAATTGACATTGGATTAAACAATGACCAATGTGTTACTTATAAACACAATTTAAGTATTAATGTATTATCATTATAGTTTTAGTCATTTATATATTATCACTATAATTGATATGATTATATCACATGATGACTTGATCATTAAATCATATGATTATATAATAAGCCCAAATATTTGGGTCAAATATTTTTGATTTTTCTGTTTGACCCAAATATTTGGGTCAAACATTTGCATATGAATTTGTAGTCAAAACAAAAACAAGAACAAATGTATAAATTTAGGATTGGTGATCCTAAATTTTGGGTCAAATATTTTTGATTTTTCAATATGGGCTCTTTTTAGCAATTGGGCCCAAGAAGATATTAAAAATACAAGAAAAAAAAAATGAGGGTAAAAAATAAGCCCAAAAAGTCCAAAAAAAAAAACGCTCAATTTTAAAAAAGTGATTAACGGGCAGTTATCTATTTCGCTAACCGCTAACCACTAAGCGATTAGCGGTTGCGGTTAGTGAAATCTACTAACCGCTAAGGTGGTTACGGTTAGCGGTTATTGCCACTAACCGCTAACCGTAACGGCCTTTGCACCCCTACTAGAGTAACATTGTTGACAAATGACAAGCAGTTTCCAACGAGCAATGCGATTAATTGTCCCGGTTTCATGACAAGCAATCAATTTAGCCGTTGATGGCGGTCACTACCGTACACGATTAAAACTCAATTCCATTATGTTGGGGAACCCACTCAGTTTCATTTGTGTTTGTCCATGTAACCCTTGTCCCATTATTGAATAAAAATTAATTAATTAATTAAAAAAAAAAAAACTCAATTCCATTATGGCCTTCATCTTAATTCATGCCAACCTTGAATTTATAAGCCTGCTCCTTCCTCTTCAAGTGATTTGGTGAGTGATAAGGCTTGATTAAGGTTGATTCTCACCATGTGAATGGCTTCATATTATTTCTAATTTAGGGGGGTGTTTGTTAAACAACACCCCACCACACCGCACTGTTCATGGACCATGGCACTGTTCATGGATAAAAATAATAATAATAATAATAATAATAATAATTGGTATGGAAAAATGAAAAAGTGGTATTGGGAAGTAAAAAATTTTGTTTTGTAGTGATTTTTTTATTTGAATAGTAATAAAAAGTAAATAATGTGATATAAAAAGTGAGTGATTTGATATAAAAGTAAGAATATTTTTTTGGGAAAAAAATGAAGTGAATAGCGTGGTGGATGTGGGGGAATGTGAGGGGGTTTAACAAACACCCGCTAGGTGTTTATTATAGTACTTTCAGACTATAATTTAACTAATTTGGGAGAGGGCATGTGATTTTTCCTTCTAAGCCCCTCTTCTTATTGGTTTTCAACAAGTAAGCCACCCCGGCCCGATTGTTGGCCACCTCCTTAAACTTTCACCACACTTCTAATGTTTTTCACCAAACTAAAATAATTTTATGGAGAAACTTCACAAAAGCTTCCTCAATTTTCATGCGTTTTGAGAAGCTTACCTCATAAAGTTCACCCTCGAGCTTTTAATTTGATGCAATCTACCCCTTCCGTTAGGGTTTGGCATTAAACAGACATTGAAATAAATGAAATAACTTTTATACCCCTAACATTCATAAAATTTTAAATTTACCTTTAATTTCACATTAAAAATTAAAAATAAATAAATAAAATAAAAAAGTTTAGAGTATTTTGGTATTTTTCATAGCCTCCGTTAAGATTTAACGCCAAATCCTAACAAATGGAGTAGATTGCATCAAATTAGAAGTTTGACTATGAGATTTTTAACTTTGGGAATCTTTGAAAACGCCTAAAAGTTCGAAGGGGCCTTTGTGAAGTTAACCCTAATTTGTGATTGACCCGTCAAACCATTAGCCCATTTTACTTAACCCACGTTGTTAGGATTTTCTGATAACTTAGACGAAAAACTCGTGAAATGTCTGTTATACTCGCAATGAGACATGGGAAAACATCAAAATACCTCTAAATTAAATTTTAAAAAAAATCTTTTGAGGAGTCCCATGGCTAGGTCTAGATTCATATCTTTTAATTTGTAATTAGCTAGTTCTGACTATTTTTAATCTTGCTAAATTGTTGAGTTTTTATTTTGTCAATTCACTTAATAATGGCCAAGGTCCATGCATGGACAACCAACTAGGGACAAAAACCATATTTATGTACTATAATCGAAATTTTTCAACGCTTGGAGTGGTTGAATATTACGCGTTAAAAATATGGTAGATAGATAAGACGATATTAGCTTGGGGCATACAGTGGAAATTTAAAAAATAGTATCTAGCCGACCCAATACTCAGCAGTTGAATTTATGCATTTAATATGTAATCTAATTATCTCTCTTTTTTTTTCTTTTTTTTCTTTTTTTTTAATTAGGGAAGGGGCAACCAGTGTAATTTTTTCCCTTGGGCGTTACCATCAGGGTTCCCACCTGCTGTAGAATGTCCGGTTTGAGCCAATAAGCCCCTTCATAGTAGCATCTGGTTCACGCATCTACTACCACAAGCGGATTTGAACACGCAACCATTAGGATGAAAAGAAGGGGGGACTTCCCCCTTACTACTTTACCAACTCAACTACCACCTTGGTGGTTAATTATCTCTCTTTAGATGTCATACATATATAGCTTAGCCTTTTTGTTACCAAGAATGCAGATTTTACACGGAAACTACCATTTTCCAAGCAAGATCTTGAAATAGTCCAAGCTATGTTGCATTATAAATATGAGATGCATGCTCACTTTGTTTTTCACCACACAATCATCTTCTTCATTCACTCATTGTTCACAGTAAAATACCAAGATGGACGTTGCACTTTGTGTGAAAAAAAACCTTCTAACACTTGTTGTAGTCGCATTAATCTTAGCAGGATATGTGAATGCTCAAAATTGTGGATGTGCAGCAAACGAATGCTGCAGCGAATTTGGGTATTGTGGCACCAGCAGTGAATACTGTGGGCAGGGGTGCAGAGAAGGCCCTTGTACTACATCCCCTGCTCCACCTTCAAGTGGTGTTTCGGTGGCTGATATTGTGACACAGGATTTCTTTAATGGGATACTTAATCAGGCCACTGGAGACTGTCCAGGAAAGAGCTTCTACACCAGGGCTGCTTTCCTTGATGCTCTTAATTCCTACCCTCAGTTTGGCACAACTGGTACTGCTGATGATTCTAAGCGTGAGATTGCAGCTTTCTTTGCCCATGTCACCCATGAGACTGGATGTAAGATCTTAATTACTCTTTCTCTCTATAACTTATTCAATTCTGCATGTTTTCACTTCATAAAATTAACCTTCATGCACCTAAACATCCTAATATCTTATGAATAATATTATTTAGTAGATTGTTATACGATTCATGTCTCGGTCATTATTTTTTCTTTTTTACAAATACTGATCTAATGACTAATTTTCACTGCCGCGTTATTTTATTTGTATAACAATCATTTAACAGTTTACAAAATAGTATTACTCATTTCTTATATGATCATAATGTTATTTAATAGACTGCTATATGTAGTACTAAAAATCAAACTTTGAATTAGTACTTAAGTAAAAAAAACAACAGGAGACTTTTTTTTTTTTTTTTTTTAATGCGACGTCATCTGAGTTGTTAGGCTAAATCATCTCATATTCATTATGTCACTTTAAACGATACTAGATTGCATCTCTAATCTCTAATTTATAGTAATAGACCTTATTTCATAACTACTCACAAAAACGTAAGGTCATTTCCTTATGACCAGATAAATTACATATCAAGTAGTACATATGATTGCATAAAAGATTATTGTTTATATATGATTTATTTAATTGGAATGAAAACGCCTATGTACATAAATTATTACCAAGTAATTCGCAAAGGATTTCAATGGGATGTGCAACTTGAGCTATATATTACACTCTGAAAAGAAATTAAAGAAGAGAGCATCTATGGTCCGGATGCTTTGCAAAAGGCCCTTTTTACAGCCCCCAATCAACAATTGCCACATCATCCATTTAACAAAAATGCAAAAAATAAAATTGAGATCACCTACATCCAATCAAAACGAAAAAGAAAAAGAAAAGGAAAAAAAAAAAATCACTGGCGAACCCAGAGACCCACGATGTGGGGCGTGACCCACATGTCTAAGCCTCAAATCCGCCATGACCCAATTCAAACCTACTGTGACCCACCTCAAAACCCATTTATAATGCCTAAAATTCGTTTCTAATGCCTTAAAATCCGTTTCTAATACCTCAAAACTTGTTTCTAATGACTCAAAACTCGTTTTTTGATTCAAAACTAAAACATAGAGGTGAAAAGTTAACCCTTAGGGATTTTATCACCCTAAAGGCCGGGCCAGCTGTGGGTCACGGCCATGGCTGTTTCTGCAAGACCCCCTTTTCTTCTTTCTCTTTTCTTCTTTCTCTTTTTATCATTCAATGAATGTGGTTTTATTTTAATTCTGTGCAATTGTTGTGATTTAGCTAATGTGGCAATTGTTAATTGAGGGCTGTAAAAGGGACATTTTGTAGACCATCCGGGCCAAAGTTTAATTCTTTATAGAATCACATATTAAAGCAAACTGTTTGTGTTTTTGGCAGCTCTGTGCTACATAGAAGAGATAAATGGTGCTTCCCAGGACTACTGTGACGAGAGTAACACACAGTATCCATGCAACCCAGCCAAAAAATACTTTGGCCGTGGACCACTTCAGCTAACCTGGAATTACAACTACGGAGCAGCTGGAAATAGCATTGGGTTCGACGGATTAAACTCTCCTGAAACAGTGGCCACAGATGTCGTTATTTCATTTAAAACAGCCTTGTGGTTTTGGATGAACAATTGTCACCAAGTCCTAAACCAAGGGTTTGGGGCAACTATTCGGGCGATTAACGGTGCAATTGAATGCAATGGTGGAAACCCTGGTGCTGTCCAATCTCGTATCAACTATTACAATCAATACTGTAGCCAACTGGGTGTTGCTCCTGGTGATAATCTCAGTTGCTAGGATCCATAAATCTCTCTTTTCTTAGATAAATAAAGAATGCTAAACAAACTAGATGAAAGAGAACTATCTCTTCTTGTATTGCCCAGAGTCTTTATGGGCATTCGATGGCCTCATAAATAAAGGAAATAAAGAGGATTCTCATTTGCATTTTATTTTTGCAGTGGTTGCTTTCTATGGTCATCTATCAATTTTTGCTCCCTAAAGTCTTTGGTTTTCTCTATAGATCATTTATGATCTCTCAAGTGGGGCCACTTATCCGAATAAGTTGTCCAGTAGATCCAAATTTATCTTACAATTTAAACAGTGAATTACTAGAGATCTCAGTAAGATTGAGATTTCTTATTATTAGACTTTTCAAATTTTACAAAAATTTAGGTAATAAGAAACAGGTTGTGGAGCTCATACATTGGAAAATCTAAATCCATACTAAATTTGCCCTTTTAGTTTATTTTGCTTGAATGGATGATGCGGCTGGAGAAGTGTGGATAAAAAGAATAGAAGCACTGTGTCTTCAATTCTATAAAGAATACAGGCTACTCATAGCTTAAAAGATAAAAATACACAGAAATCTCTCTATTTTTTCAAATATTCATTATCAGAGTTGCAAACTTTCTAATTATATACAATCAGCCCTCTTTAAATAAAAAATACAAAGCTTAAAAGATAAAATTTAAATAAAGATAATTCTGCACATATTAATAATATTCTAACTGCGAATACTAAAACCTAGGGGTATGTAATTACATTTTCCCCAATGAGCTACTATGCTCCATCAATATACCCCCATGAATTATGATGTTCACCACCCAACAACATCAAACTACTATTTACTTACCAAAAACCTCATTCCATCAATAAACCTCATTAAATCGAATGGAATATTCTCTTTTCGGCAATAAATCTCATTAAAAGATATAAATACCCCAAATAGAAAAATTAAAACAAAAAATATATATATATAGAACTTAAAAATAAAAAATAAAAGAACATACACTTTTTAAATTAATTTAAAAAAATATTAATAATAATAATAAAAATAAATAAAAGGAACTTGGGGGTAGTTACCGGCCACATGGAGGAGGGGGAGGCCAACAAGCCACCACTAGAGGTGGCTGGGGTGGCGCATGACCACCCCTGACAACCTGATCAACCCCTCCCCTAATTTTATATATATAT
>NC_081541.1:16459923-16466653 GCF_901000735.1 Corylus avellana
TGACCAGATAAATTACATATCAAGTAGTACATATGATTGCATAAAAGATTATTGTTTATATATGATTTATTTAATTGGAATGAAAACGCCTATGTACATAAATTATTACCAAGTAATTCGCAAAGGATTTCAATGGGATGTGCAACTTGAGCTATATATTACACTCTGAAAAGAAATTAAAGAAGAGAGCATCTATGGTCCGGATGCTTTGCAAAAGGCCCTTTTTACAGCCCCCAATCAACAATTGCCACATCATCCATTTAACAAAAATGCAAAAAATAAAATTGAGATCACCTACATCCAATCAAAACGAAAAAGAAAAAGAAAAGGAAAAAAAAAAAATCACTGGCGAACCCAGAGACCCACGATGTGGGGCGTGACCCACATGTCTAAGCCTCAAATCCGCCATGACCCAATTCAAACCTACTGTGACCCACCTCAAAACCCATTTATAATGCCTAAAATTCGTTTCTAATGCCTTAAAATCCGTTTCTAATACCTCAAAACTTGTTTCTAATGACTCAAAACTCGTTTTTTGATTCAAAACTAAAACATAGAGGTGAAAAGTTAACCCTTAGGGATTTTATCACCCTAAAGGCCGGGCCAGCTGTGGGTCACGGCCATGGCTGTTTCTGCAAGACCCCCTTTTCTTCTTTCTCTTTTCTTCTTTCTCTTTTTATCATTCAATGAATGTGGTTTTATTTTAATTCTGTGCAATTGTTGTGATTTAGCTAATGTGGCAATTGTTAATTGAGGGCTGTAAAAGGGACATTTTGTAGACCATCCGGGCCAAAGTTTAATTCTTTATAGAATCACATATTAAAGCAAACTGTTTGTGTTTGTGGCAGCTCTGTGCTACATAGAAGAGATAAATGGTGCTTCCCAGGACTACTGTGACGAGAGTAACACACAGTATCCATGCAACCCAGCCAAAAAATACTTTGGCCGTGGACCACTTCAGCTAACCTGGAATTACAACTACGGAGCAGCTGGAAATAGCATTGGGTTCGACGGATTAAACTCTCCTGAAACAGTGGCCACAGATGTCGTTATTTCATTTAAAACAGCCTTGTGGTTTTGGATGAACAATTGTCACCAAGTCCTAAACCAAGGGTTTGGGGCAACTATTCGGGCGATTAACGGTGCAATTGAATGCAATGGTGGAAACCCTGGTGCTGTCCAATCTCGTATCAACTATTACAATCAATACTGTAGCCAACTGGGTGTTGCTCCTGGTGATAATCTCAGTTGCTAGGATCCATAAATCTCTCTTTTCTTAGATACAACGAATTGAAAGAAATAAAGAATGCTAAACAAACTAGATGAAAGAGAACTATCTCTTCTTGTATTGCCCAGAGTCTTTATGGGCATTCTATGGCCTCATAAATAAAGGAAATAAAGAGGATTCTCATTTGCTTTTTATTTTTGCAGTGGTTGCTTTCTATGGTCATCTATCAATTTTTGCTCCCTAAAGTCTTTGGTTTTCTCTATAGATCATTTATGATCTCTCAAGTGGGGCCACTTATCCGAATAAGTTGTCCAGTAGATCCAAATTTATCTTACAATTTAAACAGTGAATTACTAGAGATCTCAGTAAGATTGAGATTTCTTATTATTAGACTTTTCAAATTTTACAAAAATTTAGGTAATAAGAAACAGGTTGTGGAGCTCATACATTGGAAAATCTAAATCCATACTAAATTTGCCCTTTTAGTTTATTTTGCTTGAATGGATGATGCGGCTGGAGAAGTGTGGATAAAAAGAATAGAAGCACTGTGTCTTCAATTCTATAAAGAATACAGGCTACTCATAGCTTAAAAGATAAAAATACACAGAAATCTCTCTATTTTTTCAAATATTCATTATCAGAGTTGCAAACTTTCTAATTATATACAATCAGCCCTCTTTAAATAAAAAATACAAAGCTTAAAAGATAAAATTTAAATAAAGATAATTCTGCACATATTAATAATATTCTAACTGCGAATACTAAAACCTAGGGGTATGTAATTACATTTTCCCCAATGAGCTACTATGCTCCATCAATATACCCCCATGAATTATGATGTTCACCACCCAACAACATCAAACTACTATTTACTTACCAAAAACCTCATTCCATCAATAAACCTCGTTAAATCGAATGGAATATTCTCTTTTCGGCGATAAATCTCATTAAAAGATATAAATACCCCAAATAGAAAAATTAAAACAAAAAATATAAATATATAAAACTTAAAAATAAAAAAAAATAAAAAAATACACTTTTTAAATTAATTTGCAACATTAATAATTGGGTTTAATAAAAAATAAAGGAAATAAATGTAAAAGGGTCCCTTGGGGGTAAAGGCCGGCCACAGGGAGGAGGGTGTGGCCAACAAGCCACCACTGAGGGCTTTCTGGGGTATTTATTTTGACCACGGACAACCCTGACTCCCAACCCTCCCTAATTTCTAGTATATATATATATATATATATAGTGGTTGGTTGCCAGCCCCACAGGAGAGAGAGTGGCAAATGACAGAGGTATCATCATTCTATTGGTGATGACATGCTATAGTAATGGAATCCGTCAAGTATTTTTGTGGAATTTGATTACATGAACTAAATTGTTATTTTAGCCTATTCCTATAATTACTTTTTTTTAAAAAAAAAAAATTTATATCACATGGATGGATTTGTAATTTAGGTCAACCACGACTGATTTTTCTTTTACATTTTTTTAGTCCTTTTTAACTATTTTTTAGTTTTTATTTTTTATTTTTATATTGACTTTTTAATTTTTTTTAAATTAATTTATAAGTTTTTTTTTTAATTTTATATATTTATATTTTTTGTTTTATTATTATTATTATTATTAATTTTAATTTTTGAATTTTTCTTTTATTGAAACTGGTATTGATACATTAATAATATGTTTTTTTTTTATTTATTATTATTTGTTTAATTTTAAGGGTATTATATATTTATGTAACTTTTGTTTATAAAGTTAGAGTATTTGCTTCATTTCAAGTTTTTTTAATGTGGTTGATTGATGAAATGGGGTTTTTGGTAAGTAAACGATAGTTTGATGTGGCTGTGTGGTAGTTCATAGGGCATATTGACCAAGCGTGATAGTTAAAAGGTAATTATCCCTGAAACCTAATAAGCAACTAAATCAAGTAAGGAAAATATTACAAAATCTTAAATCTTAAAAGCAAATAAAATAAACTAAAGATGGAAAAATAAAATAATTGGTAAGATCCTAACTTAAAATAGAAAATCAATAAAATTGACTTTCGCGTCAAGAAAATATGGTTAACAATCAACACTGATCCTGAAAAAAAAAAAAAAAACAAAAAAAAAACAAAAAACAAAAACAAAAACAAAAATTCCTTCTATACTTTTAATTATTGTCTAAGAACAAATAAAATTCTGATCAAATAACATTACTCTAATATGCTTTTTGACATTCTTCCTATTTTTCGTTCGGATAGAAATTTCATCCAAATCAGTCTAGAAGAAATATCCTCAACCCCATTTAAAATAGTGTAAAATGTCTACAAACATTTAAAATACATAATAAATTATTAACGTCATTAATAACAATTTACTAACTTTGACTAAATTTAATGTCCCTTTTAAATATTTATAGACACTTGGCACTATTTTAAATGGGTTGAAAGGTATTTTCTCGGTTTGAAAGAAATTTCTGTCCTTTTTGTTTTCACTTAAAATATTGATAAATGTAGTCTTGCATAATGGAGTTAATCTAATAATACTCAATGTGAAGTTTTAGATTAATAGTATGTAAATAACCACACTCTGGTATATATATGGATCAAGATTGAACTTTGTATAAAACTTTATCAAACGTTTGTGTCTACCAAATATCATATATATAGTTATCCATCGTTATATGTGATATTATGAGTAATGAACAATCGAAATTATTACCCTACATCTAAGGGTAATAATCAAGTCAATGGTCAATATTAACATAATAACAAGTGATACTTTCATATGATTGCTTGTATTTTCTTGCAACTTTTATCCTTGAAAAGTCTTTAATTAGGGGTGAAAAGGCAGACAGTTAATCGCTAACCATCATAACTGCTAGCCACCTTAAAAGTAGTTAATAAAAAACCTCTAACCACCTAGAGTAATTCTAAAAGTCCTACTTGTGTCCTACTAAGAATAATGTGGCTATTAAAATTATTATTTGATCAAAATTCAATAATGATTAATCATAAGCCCAATGGTGATTTTAATAGACATATCATTCTTATTAGGACACAGTAGGCCTCCTAAAATTATTCAACCACCTAGGTAGTTACAGTTAGCGGTTATTGAATTTGCCAACCACTAACCACTAACTACCTTTATTATATGTTGATGCACAGTTTTCCAAGTGGTGACTTGGCACGCCTTCCGGGAGGTTTTGGGAGTTGCGAGGATGCGTCAGGCTACACAAAAAAAGAATAATAGGATTAGAGTCCCTAGTAGTGCCTCGACAGGAAGGCTCCGATACCTAAGTTAGAGTTTTGAGGGAAGAGTGTATAAGCAACCAACATTTTAGAGCCAAGATTGCACTTACCTTTGGTTTAATTTAAGACTTGTATTTATAAGCATGGAGCAAAGTTTGTTCCCCGTACTTCTTGGATTCCCTATCTCTCAATATCTATTTCGTAGTTATTTGAAACGGGTAGGGTTTATTCGCCACTTTATGATCTTAGTAACCTAAGATCCCAGGATAAGCAATAAGGCTTCTGTTTGAGTTGGATAACCTTTTAAATTTGAATGGTTACCTATCCTGTTTGTATAGGGATAATTGATATACTGACTACGTTGTAGGGAGCCTTTTCAAATGTGGGATAAGATCATTTGTTTTAAGCTGAATATCTACATATCCTCTACGTGGAATGACTAGTCTATCATCGGCTCTTGACTATTTTGCTCCCGAGGAGTTGAGTCTTGGACTCGGTATCCGAGACATCCTCAGTGTCTGACACCTCCTCGGGCTAAGCTGTCCGAGGCTTTATCGGGTATGTTGACTTGCTGAAATCGGGTTTGGGATCCGTTGGGCCTTAAGAGCTGATCCATGACCCAATATTATATAATATATATTTTTATATTTTTATAATAATAATAATAATAATAATAATAATAATATTTATGCATATAACATGATCAATTGATCATTAAATCACAATTTTTTTTTTTGAGATAATTAAATCACAATTTAAGTATTAACGTAGTATCATTATAATTATATGATTATATCACATGATCAATTAATGATTATATAATAACAAATTATACATATATAATATGACATAACTTATAAGTATACAAATTCATACTAATACAATAATTAACTACCTAGAGACTTAGTTCCAATGTATGTTATAAACTTATAAGTCCATATATGTTATAAATTATAATTATACATATATGGATATTGAATAATATAAATGTATAAGATCAACACCTAATCATATGATTCAAATTAAATTAAAATAATTAATCATAATATTCATGTACAATGATAATGTGATTCATATAATATCAAATTAAGTAATTGATATCAGATTAAATGTGTTACTTTTTTTTCTTTTTCTTTTTGAGTAAAATAGAGCGACTTTTATAAATAGCAAAACAAAATTATGCACAATGTTCCACCGAGATAATATCTAAAATACAATGTGGGATTTCCCCAATAGAACCTTACTCCACGGTAAGGAAAAGCACTTCTTTCACAAGACAATGGGCTGCTTCATTAAGATGTCATCTAACATGATTAACTTCCTAACTTTGAAGGCCATTTAAGACCCCATGAGCTTCCTCAATAAGATGACCATACTGACTCCAACTCCTCCAATCTTTCCTGATAACCTGCACCACTTGGAGAGCATCGCCTTCCATAACCACCCTATAGAAACCTAGCTCATGACAAAAATGGGCAGCCCTCAAAGCTACAATTGCCTCTGCTATATTTGGCTCAATAATGTAAACTCTTAGCGATGACAGAGTCACCAAAACCTCTTCCATCCCATTTCTTACGATCACCCCAACCCCCATCTTCTTTCTATTCAAGTCTACTGCGGCATCCCAATTAACTTTAACAAAGTCATTTTTCGTGGCTTCCCAGCGGAGATCTTGTGTATTTCTCCTTTTGGCTACTTTATTCTTCCGAGAATTTGCTTCTTGATAAGCCTCGAGAGACTCCACAACACTCCCTACCACATTGATAGACGGACTTATCTTGTTCCTATGTACAAAGGCATTCTGACGAAAGTATATTTGTTGTACAACAAACGCCATTAATTCCATGTCCTTTATGTTTAGGTGTTGAAGAAGCTCCTCCCATATGAGCATAAATGTGTTACTTATAACCACAATTAAAGTATTAATGAATTATCATTATATATATATATATATATATATATATATATATATATAATCATATTATCTTCTTTTTTTTTTCTCACTACAAAAAACAGGATGGTTTCTGACGTGGCAAACAGTAACCAAATTTTGCCACATCAGTAATTATTGACGTGCCAAAAGTGACATGTCAACAATTTTTTTTTTTTTTGACGTGTTGAATATGACACGTCAATATTTATTGACGTATTACATTGAACACGTCAAGATTTCCTGACGTGTCAATATTTGACACGTCAGGAAATTTAAATTTAATTTAATTTTTAAAAATTTTATTTAAATAAATTAATATTTAAATATTTAT
>NC_081541.1:16466673-16478632 GCF_901000735.1 Corylus avellana
ATTCTAGCACATCAGAAACCTGATATCAAAATACAAGCTGGATTTTCAACTTTTTCCCTATCTTTCTCTATCTTCTTAATTTCCCTCTTCTTTCCCTTTATAATTCTATTATATATTCATCTTCTTTAATCCCTTTTCTTTTATTTCCAAACTCAGCTCTCTCTCTCCTCTCTCAATCTCCCTAGCCTCTTCTCTCTGCACATGCAGCTGGCCACCAGCTCCTCTAGAGGGAAGAAGAAAAGGAGAAAAAGAAGATCGAGGAAGAAGAACAAAAAGAAAAAAATGGGAGAAGAGAAGATCGAAGAAGAGAAGCAGCAGAAAAGAAAAGAAAAGAAAAAAAAAAGGGAAAAAAAAAAAAGGAGAAGAGAAGAGAATCGAAGAAGAGAGATTTTTGATTTGAAGAATCTCTGATTTCGTTTATTTTGATTTGATTTGAGAGATTTTTTGTTTTTGATTTGAAGAGAAGAAGATCAAAGAAGGATAAGGTTTATTTTTTTTATTTGGGTTTTTTATTTTTTGAAGATTTTTTGGGTTTGGGTTTTTGAAAATGAAGGAAAAAATAGAGAAAAGAGAGTGAAAATGGAGAAAAGAAGAGAGAGAGAGAGAGAGAGAGAGAGTGAAAATGGAGGAAGGAAGAGATCAGGGAGAGAGCTGGAGGGAGAAGAACTTACTATTCCAGAATTAAAAAAATATATATATTTTTAATTGAAAAAAAAAATCCAGAAAAAATTTTAAAAAAGAAAAATTATTTATTTTTAATAATTTTAAATTTCCTGACGTGTCAAAATAAATAATTTTTCTTTTTTAAATTTTTTCTAGATTTTTTTTTTCAATTAAAAATATTTACTGACGTGTCAAAATTTGACATGTCAGAAAATTTTTCTGACGTGCCAATTTTAACACGTCCGAAAATTCTGACGTGTTAAAATTGGCACATCGGGAATTTTCCATTCCTGACACTCATATTTTTCACGCCTGAAACACGTCAAAAATGCCCCGTCAGGAGGATTTCCTGACGTGTTAGACCATCTAATACGTCAGGAAACTTGTGTCAGCAAAAAATTGATTTTTTGTAGTGCTATTAATATAACTTGTCTTCGTAACAACTTATGATTTACATTTAGGGAATTTTTTTTTTTTTTGAAGTACAAATAAATGTAAATTAATATAAATTTGGGGTCAAATATTTTAGTTTCTTTCAATATGGGCTCATTTTGGAGCAATTTGGCCCAACGTGGTTTATCAAAGGAAGGCCAAAAACTGAAAAAAATTGGTCCGGCCCAACTTTGAAAAAAATGGTTATAGCGGGCGATTATATGTTTACTAACACTAACCGCCTAACAAATGCGGTTAGTGAAATGTAGTAACTGCCTAAACGGTTACGATTAGCAGTTATTGGCAATAACCACTTATCGCAACCGCCTTTTCACCCATACCTTCAACGGTTTGAAATCTAGCTAACAATCAATTGTAAATGTTAATCAATTAATTAAAAAAAAGAAAAAAAGAAAAATAATAATAATAATAATTGTAAATATTAATCAAACCGGTGTAACTCGGGCGAGTTAATACTTGCCTAGTGTAGGTAACTTTTAGAAATGAGCTTATTCAAAGCCTAAGAAGCAGGTATATATAGTTGGGGGTCAAAATCTTATTTGCCTCATCTGTGAAGCAGGACCACTTAATTGAGCAGCTCGTAGCATTGGTTGAGCAATACTAGTCAATATTATTGCGTATTAGTTTAGAATAAGCGGTTATTTAACCATATTATGATTAGCGTTTTTTGGGTCGTGATAAAAGATTTGTTTTTTCTTTTCATTTTTTTTTTACTTAGTATGTGTTATGTTAATTTTCTGATTTCTTTCTATTAAATTAAGCATCCTTTAAATGAAAACATTACAACAACTTAGACTCGGAATAAACACTCATTTGGAGATAAACCCCTAGAACTAATTCTAAAATAAATAACTAGATAATTGAAATATAAATAAATGGATGTTTTAGTATCTCTAATCTAATATTACTAATAACAAAACTAATCTAAACTAATCTTAAATAAAATCTAATCCCTAACTGTATGGACTCGAAGAAGGTTAGTTCCTTGACAAAACTACGGGTCAAAAGAAGGGCCGCACAAATTGCTAACTGCTTTGAAGATAGTTAAAAAGACCACTAACTGCTAACCGTTAACAACCTTCTTTATATATATATATATATATACACACACATGAAACCACGTCATTTGTGTTTAAATATATGTAAAAATTTAGAAATGATGTCATAGAGTAGAGATTTCCGGTTGCCAAAATTGTCAGCCAAGCGTCAACCATTTTTCCTTTTTTTTTTTTTTTTTTTTTTTGTTGTTGTTGTTGTTGTTTTAATTGAAGAAGAAATATGTTACAATGGGAATCCAAATTTAAGGTATTAGTACCAAATTTGAGGCATTAACACCAAAATTGAGGCATTAGCACCAAATTTAGGATGATCGAATTCCTTTTGAGTGATATCATCTCTAAATGGTTAATTAACCTTCCACCCCTAGGTTTTAGTTTTGAATTCAAAAACAAATTTTAAGGCATTAGAACCTAAATATTAGCTCATAGAAATTTAACTAACAAAAAAAAATTACAGCATTTTTTTTTTTTTTAATATTTGGCCGATGCTAGGCTGCCTCAATTTAGCAACCGCATAGCATGAATCGATGTCATATGTAGTAGAGTATTATCATACTACCATAAAAATGACGTCGTTTTGATTTTTTTTTTAACAAAAAATTAACCTTTTTTTTTAAAAAAAAAAAAAAAATTATTTAAAAGGTAGTTAGCGATTATTAAGGTTATTAACCGCTCAAGGCACAAAAAAAAAAAAAAAAAATAGAGGTGCCAATCAAGCGTAATGGCAACAAGGATATTTGATCTTTTGCAAGAAAAGTGGCATATGAAGAAAGATTGTTAGAAATATCTAAAGTGACTCGGATAGAAAGGTAATTTCATATCTTTAATGTGTCATGGATTTTATTTTTGAGGCTCCTAATAATATATTGATAATGGTATACTACAAGACTCGGGCTCATTAGCAGCGACTTATTGTTGCCGTTATTTTGTGGTTGGAAATAATCCGATGGTAATGATCAATAGCGGCTACATCTATGTGTTGCCGCTAATGATCACTCAACAGGAACGACTTTTTCTGCCGCAAATAACTTTTTTCGTCGATGCTAAAAATAGTTTGACATGGGCCTAATTGTGTCGCCGCTAATGATATGTTATTGGCGGCGACTAGGTGGTCGCCGCTAATGATTTACCATTAGTGAAGACTCAGTGGTCGCCACTAATGACATGTCATAAGCAGCGACTTTGTGGTCGCCGTTATTGACATGAAAAAAAAAAAAAGAAAAAAAAAAAGTCTTATAATAGAGGGTGTTAGAGAGCAGTTGACCCATAGCAGGGCAGCTCATCTGCTTGTTGTGTTGTTGCTGATGGATCTGTATACAAGAAAGAATATCAGTGAGATTAAGCATGAGTTCAATTTCATGTCCCCAAATTTATATCCAATAAAACAATGTCTACAGAAACGAGAATCATAAACTTCAAGCCATACAAGACCTACATGTGTTTATCATGATTTACACCATATAATACAGACCATTTAACAAAGTTCATCCTAAGATAGTTAGATAAGAATACTAAAGCATGCCAAAAATACATCACATAGTCAAGCACATATGTCAGATAAGTGCAGACAAAGATGTGATGATAAACACATGGCTAACATACTAGGAATCGATTGCATTAATTGCTGAACATGTACTCAAAAGCAGTCTTCCTTAATGCTCATACTTTAGCAATGGCAAATGCTGTTGCTGCACTGGTAAATGATATTTTGAATATTTGACATGTTATGATTGATCTTTTCCCTTTGTTATCACTAATATTCATTGAATTAGTCATATAAAAAATATTCAAGTGCTAGATTCTACTCATAATATGTTTAGAGTCATTTTGTTTTCTGTTTAATATTACAATTTTGGCTTTTTGGATCCTGACAACTTTGAAAATACCTAATTTTGAGAATGCGCAGATCAATTATACAGAGGGTGCCTTTCCACCTATTACACTAGTTTAAAAAAATTTCAAGAAAAGAAACTGTCAGATTTTGTGACTTGTTTTCACAAGTCTTACCGTGGCCCCACAGCAGTATGGCATCCCATACTCTTTGTCTTGTTTTTTTCTCTCCCACACGTCTCTAGAAGCTTTGAGAAAAGGCTGGCTTTGTTTTATTATTGAAGCCATTCGGTCATCAAGAAGGAGGAGAGGGCAGCAGCAACTTTAGCAAGAAAAAAGAGAGAAAGAAGAAAAGAAAAGCTTGCCCAGAGAGAGAGAGACTTGTGTGCTGTAGAGAAAAAGAGATACACCATTTTTCTTCATTTTGATCTCACTTTTGGAGTGCTGAAATGCCTAGAGAATTTTAGAAAATATTTCTCTTTTGTATCTAATTCTCTTTTGAGTGAGATTGGGATGTATTGGGGCTTTTGGGTTTGAGTGGTTTTGTTTGTACTAGTACTCTTTGCACTCCACTTTTTGTTAGTAAATTTCTTCTGGATCGTCTCCGCCAGTGGATGTAGGCTTGTTAAGCCGAACCACTTAAATCTTGGTGTCTTGTGTGGTTGTGTTATTTTTCTATTCTGCATTTTTCTACTTCTTTGGTGACATTGGATTTGCATTTGTCACAACATAAACAAAGAAGTTTCAGAAAATATGGACTTACCTTAAGAACCTCTTGGGCCTCTTTGTGTCCATATCCATTTACAATAAGCTGGTAATCCCCATGCAAATTATTTGCTAATATTGTCGCGCGTCATCTCAAATGTGGCTGCATTATCATCCCATCCTGGAATCCCTGGATAGTCTCCTGTGAGCTGATTTCCTATTGTAGCCTAAAAACGGAGTACATCCATTATGTTTTTATCATTAAGCATAACATCCTATGAAGAGGCAATTGAATAATGACATAATTTCAAATGCCCATCTTGGTGATCCTTAACAAAGTTTGTTTTGGCACTGTTGGTGCACATGACATGGTTGAGAAAGGATTTGATGGCTGTAGGCCAAGTAACGCCTATTATTCAAATGATTTTTCTCACTCCTTTTATGAACAGAACTTGACAAAGTCCAGTGAATCTTCAAGAAGTACCAAACCATGCCAAACATTCAAATAGAGCTGATTCATCAATTTTAGAACTATCATGAAAAATAACTGCATCATGCTTCATTCAACAGAATAAATATGAAAAGTTCCTCTTGACTCTTGTTTCAGCATTCAAAGGGATAAAAGAAAAATTATATTTCAATGACAGGGAATTCTTGTTCAGATATATTGTTGGCTGAAGTGTCTCTTCGTCTCTACTTATCCCTTTATTTGCAAAACATAAAGAAAACCACCAAAGTAGTCAATAACATTGAAAAACTGGAGAGACATGAACTCTAGTCTTAAAGAACACTTGATAGATAAAAGTTAACATCAGGTGGTTAAACTAAGTGAGTAAAAGAGCCAGCTATCATCGCTATAAGGGGACAACTTCAAAAGCAGTAAGCTTAACAAAATTTCTAAACACCCTCATCCCCAAATCCCCACTACTTTGACGCCATTCATGAACCTTTACTGACCCAGATGGTATGTTTTTGTTGCTGGCAAGATTGAAGATGCGCGTTCTGCAAGAGCAAGACCAGCTCTTAGGATTGGAACTACCTGCAGTAAGTAAAGGAATAATATATAAGTTAATGCTCAGTAAGTAAAGGAAATTTCTGACCATAAAATATGGCACTTCAGCTTTCCCCTACAAAGAGAACATTGAACTGGACAATTTTCCCAACAAAACTGATCCCCTTTGAGCCAACTCTTGACAATAAAATCTAGAGAAGAAAAAATTGAATTGTCACTCAACATCTGGCACTATGAATAACCAAACAATGAAGAAATCAGTTCCTAACTCTAAACCTGTATACGTATGGATCACTTCATAGATACTGCTTGATATATAACTTCTTTTAAAGGGAAAGAAAGGAGCAAAGTCTTAGGTTCTTAGAATTAAGACAAATGACATTGAGTCGAAGATGCCATACAAATGCTCTCCTCTTTATTAACTTACCCATTGTTATTTGAGTCCTTTAGTGCCACAACTCCTTGCATATCTTCCTCTTGTGCCATCATGTATACACTTAAAAATGAAATATTGTTATATAATATTACTCTCTTACATTGTTTACTCAACTTAATAAACATGTCAAGAGAGGGTTTACTAACTCAAAGTTCTTAAACAAAAAACTGTTTGAAGTTCTTACCTTTTAACACAAACCGAATTTGTTATAATCTTTATAATATTAAAACAACTTCTTCAACGAAGTACAACCAAAGCTCCTTCCAAGTTCTTAAACAAAAAAACTATTTGAAGTTCTTGCCCTCTAATACAAACCAAATTTGTTATAATCTTTATAATATTAAAACAAAGTCAAAAACAAAATACAACAAAAGCTCCCTCAAATGTTGCTTTTGCTTGCTTGAAATCCATAAGAGCTCCCTCCAAGCCTAGGAATAATAGAATTCATATTATAATCAGTGATCTTTCTAACAATTACTTGATATGTGTGTGTGAAATAAAAAAATTAAAATAAAAAAAAAATATATAAAAAAGAAGTGATAGGCAAGATTCTCTTACCCTCCAAGATGTTTTAGTAGCCTATCCATTTGTGCCTGCAGAGCAACTTGAGATGTTTTTGATTCCTTAATTTCTGTCTGCATAGCAACTTATGATTCTTGCATACCCTCCAATATGTTTTAGTAGCCTATCCATTTGTGCCTACAGAGCAGCTAGAGATGCTTTTAATTCCTTAATTTCTACCTGCATAGTAGCTTGTGATTCCTTAATTTCTGTCTGCGTAGCAGCTTGTGATTCCTCCAACTTTTCACATTTCTTTAGTGATTCAGCTAGTTCCCCCAAGCGGGCTGATGAGGAATTTAACCGAGTAGGTATGGCACCACAACGCTTTCCCCTAACATGTCCTGAGTGGTGCCCACCAAGCACCTTTAAGACAATGTCTTCTTGGTTGGTATTCACGTTGTCGGAGCTTGATATTGATTTCATTTCATTCTGCACAAGCCATATAAACCTCAAGTAAATAAGTCATGCAAGTTCATTAGACATATTCATCATGAGTAAACATTTCATTCACTTACATATGCGTTCTGATTGTAGTCACTCACAAAAGGCCCATTCTTTCTAATGTGCGTGTCCTTGTAAATTTCGATTGGATTGGGTATGGCCTTAGTAATCTTTGCCTGCACATAATGCATATAATTAATGGTTACACTGAAGAACATTACTATAAAACCTTAACACCATATATTCTTATCTACTTGTGAATAACATTGATGAACGGCGAGGTGCCAGTGGAATGATTTGTTTTCATCTCTACTCTATTTTTCTTATTTTGCTCATATTTTTTCTGCAAAAATTCAACCAAAAAACATATTCATTTCATTTTTTATAGCTGAATACAAATCTTAGAAATAATAATTGACTATTTATTTGAATAAGATACATTTACCTTCCAAGAGTCGGTTTCGAATGAATCACATATAGCAGGCCATTGGTCCGGAGAAATACCATCAGGAACATTGGCCCTCGCCTTGACTTTAGCATTGGTCATTGCTGCCAAATCCTCACTTTCCACATCTTCAAAATAAAATTTGTAGTTATCTATGTACAAATCGAAGTGAATCCTCCCATAGCTAAGACATAATTGACGCTTTAAAGCCTCCTTGTGCTTCTTTAGCTCCATATCTAAAGCGAACTTACCCTGAGACATAGTAATTACAAAAACAATGGTCAAAAGTTTGTCACATTATTTGTAGCAAGTGACATAATACACATAAACAATGAGGTTTCGTTTATACCTTCACACGTTCTTCCAAACTCTTCACCATTACATCTAGGACCTTGCTCCAACTATCATAATGGAGGTCATACGCAATCTTAGAAATTCTACTCGACCACGCCGAGGCATTTTCGCCTAGAGGTACCCGATACTTATCATCAAATTCCAAAGTTATAGGACTATCCTTATCTACCATAGCATTGTACCTCAAATTCTTGTTCTTACCGCTTGGCCGTCTAACAGGCGTGCTAACTATTAATCAAAATATGGAAACATAGTTATATCTGGCAAAGTAGTTTGCAAAGTGTATACAACAAATTAATAAGACAAAGACCGTATATTCACTTACAGAATGTAGTGGGTGCAACTTCCGTTGAGTGTACGTGATCAGACGGCTCTTGGGAAGGATCGCCCTCCGCCAACTCGGGGGGCACCAGTGATAACATGTCCGTATCGTCAACTACATCAACGAGAGTCAGTCTGTCATGGTCCTCGACATGACATAGGCCTCAGCCTTGGCCTTGAACTTGGCCACGGCCTTGACCTTGGATTTGGCCTATCACCATTTTTAGTTGCTATGATAGATCTACAGACAACACGAAACAAATGTGGATCAATCATATGACCATAATAATATAATATTGCATGTTAAATGGTTTGGACAAAAAAATTGTTCATATACTTAATTTATTTAATTGCACATAAGTGGGCAATTTTTAGAAAAAGAAAAACCAAAAATAAAATATTAGTAGCAAAGCTTCATACAATATGTTAATCCACTTCATTTCTTAATTTCAACGCATTACATAAAATGGCCATCAACACTTCTACATGGATATAATTAAAAAAAATAAAAAATAAAATTGAAGCAATGAAAATATGAGCAAACCTCTATTTGGTTGCTATAGAAAATTGAGGAAAAATATATATAAAACAATGGGAAAGCCATTCATATCAAACAACCGAAAAGCCACAAGTAGGGTTTAGGGTTTTTCCTATATATATGTATGATGTAACTCTGAACCATTACGAGTAAAAATACAGTCACCTCTTTGTGGACATAGGCAAATTAATTGCCAAACCACGTTAAATCTGTGTTTCGACTCTCTCTTAATCTCTCTCTTTTTTATTCTATATTGTTTATCAATTATTGTGTACGGTAACAACAGTGTCAAAGTTGACACGTTACTAAAGTTGTCAAATTTTTATTTATTTATTTATTTTTAGTTTTCGAATTGGTAACGTGTCAAAGTTGACATGATACTAAAGTTGCCAAAGTGTTATTTTTGTTAAAAGAAAATTTTTTTGAAATTAAGATACTAGTGACATGGCACAAGTGCCACGTCACCCCATTGGTGACGTGCCAACTAGACACATGTCACCAATGGGCATTGGAAACATACGCCAGTTGCTTTCCTCTTTTTCTCTTTTTCTCTTTTTCTTTCTTCTTCCTTCTTCTTTCTTCTTCCCGGCCGCGCACTACTTTCTTCTTTCTTCTTCTCTTTTTGTCTCTTTTTCTCTCTGCGCTCTCACGCCCAATATACCCCCCACACGCCAGCTCCCTTTCTCTCAAATGGGAAGAAGAAAAAGAAAAGGAGAAGAGAAAAAGAAGAGAAGATAAGAAGAAAATGAAAAAGAGAAGAGAAGATCTTTGTTTTTTTGCTAGGTTTGAGATTTTGAAATTTTTTTTGCTGCTGGGTTCGGGTGTTTGAATTTTTCTGGTTGGTTTGGTTTGATTTTTCAGGTTAAATCCACTTGGGGAACGGACATCGTATACTCTAATGGGTAATTTTTCTAATTTTTCTGGTTGATTTTTCCGTCATTTGTCTTAGCTTTTAAACATATTGATTTTTCTGGTTCTTTAGTGTTGCAGATTTCTGATTTTGGGTACTCTCCAACTCCACACAGTGAATGAGTAGTAAAATTAGATTCCAAGTTCAAAACTTTTGATTGATCTATTGAAATTTTTGAAAATTTTTGCTTAAATTAATTTTTGTTGCTTGGTTTGGATTTTTGCTGTTGGGTTCAATTGATTTTTTTTTTTTTTTCAATTAAATTTTGATTTGCTGTTGGGTTTGGATTTTTGAAAATCAGATTCCATGATATTATTTGAAAAAAAAAAATTCCGGAAAAAATTTTGAATTTTTTTGAATTATTTTTTAAACTTTAGTAACGTGTGAAACTTGACAGGTTACTAATGTCCCATTAGTGACTTCCAATTTGTTAACCCGCCACACATGTTGCTAATGACATGTCACTAACCGTTAGTGACATGTCAACAGGCTTAACATATCACTAACGGGCTGTCAAAAAAAAATTAACTTTTTTTGTAGTAAAATAAGGTAACAATTCGGATTGAGGGTTTCTAACCTACCTATAAATAAAACATGTGTATTCTATCATTGGCACTGGTACACGTGGTTAGAAGATCTCTATTTTTTTATTGCAGGGTTTTTGTTCCTAATTCGCTTGATCGAGCAAACATGATTGAAGGTAATTTTGAATCCTTATTTTTGCTGCATATTTTATAGCATTTATTTTTATATGCTAACAAAAACTATTCATGCATTTGGCCATTCAATAAAAACAACAAAGTTATGTTTTCATTGTTTAACTCGGATGTGATTCAATGGGCATGCAAATAAAATTTTTAAAACTATTAAGAATCCTCTACATGTTTAATTCGGGCCTTCCTGAAAATGAAAAGATTAAACAAGACAACATACTTACTGAAATTTTAAGACTTTAAAAAAGAAATCAAAGAGAATACTTACAATGGTAAAATGAAAGTGAGAGAGGCACTATAGATTATTATTCAAGACTTGATCATTTGATGATGTCATGTGAATAGCTAGAAACATGTGAAGTGTATGGCTAACCCAATAACAAAAGTTTTTCCAATTGATTGAACTATCCCTTAAGGACAATCACATGTATTAATTAAAAAAAAAGTAATTTTTGAAAATTATAAGTAGAATAGTGCCAAGCATTTCTTAAACTTACGAAAGTTTGATATTACCGAAGCCTAACCCAATAACTGAATGGGTCATTCAAGGTTGGCTCACCCAAACTCTAAATTTTGGGTTCATCTGGGCAAGTCAAGCGGGCTGCTCAACCAATTTTTGTTGAACTAGTTTTATTTACTTCTAATCCAAAGAAAGATTTTTCATATGGTTTGTTTTTTAAACACCCTGAATAAAAGATTGAATAGGCAACTTTATCTTCATTTGACATATAATGAGTTTATGTGATTTAGGTCCACATGGTGACATGCATACGACTTGGACTTATACATGGAGAACTTGGATATATCAAGTGGACACGATTCCTCAAATATTGAGATAATTGCGTGCCAAAACAAATTTATCATTTTTATTTTTATTTTGAAAACTTCACTTATCCCTATGATCTTTAGGCATTATACAATTGTATCTTTAAAGTTTAAAATGTTATAATGTGAGGTCATTGTGTTTGAAAACTTTGCAATGTTACCCCGTTCGTTCCTATTTTCCATTAAATTCTAATGGAGGATGTCAAAAACCCCAACCCCTGGCCTCACCCCCCTCCCCTTTTTTTTCTTCATATTTTTAATCTTCTAGTTAAAGGGTAATTTTGTATTTTTATAAGGTTTACAAGGGTATAAAGGTCATTTCACTTATATACTATTTGATTTAACAGCATAACATAAGGCATTTCAACTTTTTAAATTTTCAAAGTACAATTGTAAAAGTGTTTAAACTTTAAAAGTGTTTTTTTAATTATTATTTTCTCCAAGTTGGTATGTGGGCAACCCCCTAGCTAGGTTTACTGTATCACAACTCAATCCCATAAGAGTTGGATCAGGATCCTCAGCAATAGCTGGAGAATTACACACCGGATTTTTTGTCAATCTAGACCGTCTAATTTCATTCACCCGTCTAAAATTCGACACGTGTCCACTCAATATAAAATAATAAAATATTATTTAATTTTTTTTGTAAAAAATGAAAAATAAAATAAGAAAAGAATTAAAAAATATGGAGTGG
>NC_081541.1:16478652-16493655 GCF_901000735.1 Corylus avellana
ATATATATATATATATATATATATATTCGAAAAAATAAATTTAGATGAATAAATAAACAAAACCCAAAAGAAGATTACAAACTCCGATTACTCATTGATTTGAAGTATTAATCAAAGCAATTTATTTCGGCTTACATAAAATCGGATCTCTATCCCTGCATCTATTTCCTTTTGTAGGCGAATTAGTTCCCGGCGCCTCCATTACTTGGTCCGGATGGCAACCGTTCCAGCAAACATGCCATGCCGTACTTCGCCTTCTGGTAGACTGACGAGCGTTTCTCAAGGTGATTAACGCTACCAAAATCCTCACACAATACCCTGCTTGCGTCCACCCCTTTAATGCAACTCAAGCTGGCCGCCAGAATCACAAAAATGAACAAAAGAGTGCGGAAATTCATCTCTGCAAGTTTAGAATTTTATTGATCTGAAGGGAGTGTTGGAGGTTTTTATGAGTCAGGAGGAATGGAGAGGTGAACTTATAGTGATAGAATTGTGTCAATTTTTCTTCGTGAAATGATGTTTTGTGGGATTTTAGCTAGGGTTACGTGTTGACTAAGGAGTTGTATGTTATAGAGTCATGCAGACCGAAAGAAAAGGGAGCCACGTTAAGTGGAATTGCCAAGGAGAAATATGTATGAATTCAATCCCAAAGGGTTGGCTCAGATGGTGAAAAGCTTGAGATCTTAAGGTGTGCTCACTGATCATGATCTCAAGTTCGAATCTTACTGGGTGCTACCTCTCTTTTGGGGTCAGCCACCCTGACCAAAGACTTGCAATTTAACGTTCAATGCTTTAAGTGGTGCGGGGTATTGGGTTGAGGGATTAGTCTGGTGGATCCTGATCGGGCCTCTACGCTAGTGATTGCAGTCGACACGCAAAGTAGGGCAGATCCTAGGTACTGCCTGGCCCATAGGTGAAACTAGGATACCCTCATATATATATATATATATATATATATATATATATATAGTCTGAATTGGTTTATGTCAATGGGAAATATTGGTGCCAATACTCAACAGATCTTAGAAAGTCAAAGACTGAAATTTGATTTTGGGTGTCAATGTGTCATGTTTATCAAGTCCAAGGTTGAGAACTTTGTTCGATCACAATGTCATGGCTGATGAATTTTTGCCGTATCATACACGTAACCTTTTTAACGTGTCACTTGGAAATAATTATGCAATATGGTATGTAAATTTATGTTAAAAAATAATAGATGTCTATAAAGGGTTCGATTACTTTCTTCTAGAATGTGAGTGAAAGAATGAGAGTGTGCATAACATTATTAGTTGGAGAATAAGCATTAATTAACTACGAATGTGCTTTTGACAAAGAGTGGTTATTTCACCGTTATTGGTACTAACTATGATAAACCTCTGGCTTCCATTCGAGTTTCATGCTTGTTCTGCGACCAATAACAGTAAATCCGATATCTGATCGCAATGTTGGGCTTTAAATCACTAGGCATATGATTTCCTGCCATTAAGAAGGCTCAAAATCAATTTAAGGACTCCTCCACAAGGCACACATAGAAGGTGAGTCAGGGCTTAAGATTAGGCCGAAATGTGTAGTTAATAGAGAGAAAAAGGGGTCGAGAGAGGGTAAATAACTCTCTACCGCTTTCATATACGTACACATGCATAGCTATCCTCCTAACCCTTAGCAAAAAAAAATGCCCCATGTAATTTGACTACTGACTTCAGTCACTTAAATGCCCCAAACCTTGCTATACAAAATGATGGTATTGATCCCCTAACATCAGTAACTGAAATTACTTTTATATATATACAAGAGTTTTATATATGTTTTAGAAAAAAAAACATGAGACCTTATAAGGTGAGTATAAAAAGTAGTGTAAAATTGAAATAGCTTTCATACTTGTCAAAAGTAAAAGGTTGCTGCAGAGCCTTACTATAGAGCTAAAAGCTACAAATTATCACAAAAAAACAAACGTTTGGACAATTCCATGCGACCTTAATTGTTCCGTTGTTTGATCACACAAGATATCAAAATCAAAAGTTTCACAAAGAGCAGCTGGGGGTAAGAAACGTTGACTTTGCATAATTCGATTGCATCCCCAATTATTCATATACCAATATAAAAAATAAAAACAGAGGGAACTTTTTTTTTTCCCCCTTTTAGCATGTAGTGTTTTTTCAAGAGAAAAATATAAAAAAAGCTCTCTAAATTACCAGCTGTTTTCAATATAACCCCCTTAATGTTGGTTCTTGAGATATTCTAAAAAATAAAAGTACTAACGTAGCCCATCAAACTACCAAATTGATTTGACTTTAATACGACATAAAGCAATTTGTAATTTAAGCCAACTACAATGACTAATTATTTATTATTTTTTCCAAAAAACTTCTATTTTTTTTTTATTTGCCCATTGGTTTTCTTGTATTTTTAAAAAATTGTTTGGGTTTTTTTTAACAATTATTTTATTATTTTATTTGTTAAAATAATATGCGTATTATAGGAATATAAAAAAATAAGTGACATTTTGCTATTTTACTACCTTTTCAACATTGGGTGGCTATATTACAAACCGCGGGTAGTTTGAAAGGATTTTTTAATATTTTTCCCTTTTTTTCAACTACCCCATCTCCTGTCTCTTACCAATTAAATAGTTTTGCTCTCAATTTACACAATCTCTAATAACAAGGCCGCTACTTTAGTGCAAATATTTATTATGTAAATTAAATTTTTATATATGTTTTAAATCATAATTACAAAATAACTAAATAATTACAAATTTAGTTTATATGTTTTAAATGCTAGTTAAATTTGGTGAAATTATGTATTTATTTAGTTAATTATATTGTTTAATATTTTTAACAAATTTTTGTACAACTATTTCTTAATCTTATTTAATTTGAACCGAAATCTCGCTCCCCGCCGCCACTACATATAGGATTAGATCTAACATTTTAAGAGAACGTGGATTTAATTGATCAGTATAGCACATGACTCATATAGTCATATATGAACACGTAGACAGTTCTCCAATCAAACTTCTGTTGCACATGTATATGTTGGCTGACTTTTTCACCCATACGTGTTGACTTTTGCTGGGTTACAGCTACACGTGGGTTGGCAAAACCTAACGTGTCAAAGCTTAGGAAATCTAAACAACCAATTTACTCAATTGCCCTTGCCATGACGCATGAGTATTGACATGGAAGTCAATATATACACCCGCCGCTCGATCAATCCAAATTTCTTAACCTTTGACTTAATAATTAACATGACATCCTTAATCAAAATTTCCTTCTTTACGTGAATGACCAATATTTCCCTCCAAACGCTTTTAGTTATAAATAAATTCGATTGCGAGGCAATTTCCTTAGTTCCAAACTGAATATTCAACAAAGTCCAGCCAGCTTTTTAATTCCTTTATTAATATTTTAATTTTGAAACCATGGAAGATCGTCCATGTGAATGGCATTATTCAACTTTTGAACCTTCATGAGGAGTAAAATGGTTCACACTTCTCATCTATATAAATTATTTTTTGGTGTTCTCCCACATTTCGAGTGAGAGAGCTTCTTATAGGGCCTACCTGCTTGATAGGTCTCGGATTGCCCAAACACTTGCTTGGGCACGTAAGCCTACAAGGGCCTGCTCACAATTGTCTACCAAAATTGCAAACAATACGAGCAGACAATTATACTGAATCTCAATCCCACCTTAAAAGGCCTTCTATTTTCTCATACCCTTTTCCTCTGCAACTTCTTTTCACGGTCTCTCTCTTCCTTGTAGCTCATCAAATTATACGCAAATATATAACCATTGTTAGTCAATATGTGTGTATTTTAATTAAACATAACTTTTAGGTTATATTTTTCAGTTGTATAATATTAATATTTTTATGTTGTGAATAAAAGTTGATATTCATAGGTTAATATGATTGAATGAAAATATAAAAAATATGTGTTTATTTTTTGTATAATCATAATACCGAAAAATACTTTTAACTGAAATCATTTCATTTTTAGAAAAATGATTTCACGGTCTAAGGACGTATGTAGATTGGAAAACGATAGCCTTGAGTTTAATTTACTGGATGATCACAAGATTCACAACCCTCCTAATTAGTATCTTCTTAGCCTTTAGAACCAGTAGTACTACTTGTTAGAATTATATGCCCTGATCAAAAACCAATCTTATCAATTTATTATTTAATAATTAATGTTTATTGAACCATGCATGATTATTGTGGGTGATTAAATATTAACACATGTAATGTCTTGCATAGTTTTTATTTTTGTTTTTGTTTAACGAGGCAGAGTTTTGTCAGGTGTAACATTGTAGAAAACTTATGCCGGTGAGGCGTTGATTAATGGATCAAAGATAGGGAGTAATATTCTGTGATGTTCCTCGATCATCTACAATATTTATGATTGATGTGTGGCATATTATGATACGAATCTGTAGCGTGACGATTTGCATACACATGTCCATGCATGAATCCATACAAAAGAAAAAGATAAAAACAAATTAATTTGGAATTAGAAACATTAATATCAACAATTTCATCAAATAAATCAACTTTTAATTCTCATACTTATTAGTAATTGGCTTCGTAAAATTCTATAACAAAAGTTACAGCGTCAGTGTATACTTGAACAAGAAAAAAACAAATAAAAATAAAAAAATAAAAATAACGTATCAGCATTTGCTTGTTTTCTTTGGCACAACAACAACCGTGTGTTTCTATAAGACCTTCCAAAATGGGGAAAAATTAGTGACCGGCGCCGGGGCTTGGTCCGGATGGCAACCGCTCGAGCCAATACGCCATGTTGCGCTTTGCCTTGTCATAAAAGGAAGAATATGTGTCGAGGTGATTAGCACTCGCAAAATCCTCTGATAACACTCTGCTTGCTTCAACCCTGCAGCCATGGTCGAAGATGGCTGCAAAGATGACAAAGATAATCAAAAGGGTAATACTCTTTCTGAAATTCATCTTAAGAAGCGCCCTAAGTTGCTGAAATGAATCAAATAAGTTGTGAGAGGTTTTGTTATATGTTTTTTGTACTCTTTAAGGAGAGACTTTGAGTGTTTTAATGTATTAACAGGTGAAGCTATTTATAGTGCTAAGAGTTGGTAACTTGGCACCCGTCTTTTTGGACTGATGAGGGTGTTGGTGGCCGGGCTCTGAGGGTAGCCTTGTTGACCAAGGAGTTTTCAAATAGTTAGGCTTTGCTGGTTAATGGGAATACATGCGCTCCAATGTAGGAATGTGGGTCAACGGCTATAAAGTTTGAGCTGTCTGATTTTTAGAATGGCGTTGCTCATGATGACATGAATTTCAATATTGGCCTTTTTTGATTAAAAGGGTATGAATGTAAAACATAAATTTGATATGGCATGGTCGACACATGCTAATTCAGACGTTCAAGGTTTGGAAAATTTTAATTGACTTGGATTGCTTGCTAGCTAGCTAGTCTTGTTCTTGTTTTTGAATGGACGACAGAGAGAATTATAAATGTTTTTGGGAAAATCACCCACGTTAATTATATGGTCTTTGCACGTCAGTGCTGAGCTTGGTCATAGTAGTAACTTAGATGTACGTGGATGACCAAAATTCTCTCTCTCTTTGCTTGAATGGTATGTGAAGGTTTATGTGGGGATGATCACACTATATTAATAGTGTGAACTTTCACATATATATACAATTATCTTCTATGGGTCATAGGTTTCCATGAGAAGTGTCTTTTGATTGAGATGCAATTCTTGGAAGAGTTGTATATTTTTGGGAATGGGTGTGTGAAAAACACTCTAAAGAGATTTTTGACCCTTGCATTACTTTGTATATATGATGATTTTACACTACAAAACATTCTTTCTTTGTTATTCTCACTTTGTTATCTAATCCTTAAGGCTATGTCATATAGACCGAATTACATAAAATCTTGTGTCTCCTTTTAAGAAATTGATCGTAAATGAGTTATTTGATGCGGGTCATTTGATCTCTCTAACAAAATGCAAGTTACAATCATATTTAGTAGTTTCCACTATCATGAGAACACATTATTACTTCGCTTACGCATAGTGGCAATGAAATGACAATGACGACCTTGTATGTGCTGTTGGTACTTGAACATCACATACAAGGTTGTAATATTTCATAAATAAGAAGTATATTTTTCTCTTTAGTTTTGATATTTCTTATACCTTTGGTTGTGAATCTTTGGGCTAGTGTAACTTTATTGCACTACTTGAAAATTAGTTGTTCCTAATTTTTGAACCAAGTACATGTGTTTTGCATGAGACATAACCTAGATTGCTGGGATGGGTAAAAGGACATTAGCAGTACTTGGCCATATAAGCCGAAGCTCCATAAACTGTTCGAAGGGGCGATGGAGAGGATTACAAGGCCAACCTTGAAAGAGAAAGATGTTCTCAATGTATCCGAGTTCATCAGAGGGAAAGCTCAGGAAATTAGGTGGGAAGTTTGGGAAATTGGGCGAGGAGTAGGGAAAAGCGGGTGAGTTTGGCAAATGAGTGAATTAGATTGCACGAAAGCCGCAAAAAATTTATTTGAAAATTAATTTAATTTTAATATTTTTAATTTTTATATTACATTAATCACTTTTTATTATTATTTAAATAAAAAATTACTACAAATAAATATTTTTTTATTTTTTTATACAAAATACTTTTAACTTTTTTCTTCCCTCAATCAAGTTTTATTACAGTTCCAGGGTTACTTTATTTTTCAAACCCTTCGCCGAACACGCGGGCAAGTGATTGAGACGTCTCACAAGTCAGAACTCATAAGCACAAATAACAAGGAGTAGCTGGCATCCACTTCAATCAAATAAAGAGAGCTATTGCATTTCATTTGGTAGCTTATCCGTTTTGTATACTTAGTCAATACTGTGCGTTTTAGACAACTTTATCGTTTTGTATACTTAGTCAATACTTTATAGATTGTTTTTTATGTTTTGTTTTGTTTTTTTTTTTTTTGAAAAATTATACTTTACCCCTAAAGTTTTGGGACGATTTGTAATTCGACCTTTAAAGTTTTAATTTTGACAATTTAGCTTTCCAAAATTTCAAATTTTTGCAATTTGACCAATTGTATCTAAAACTTTTCATATTACCCATAATATTTAATTTTTTATTTTTTTATAAAAAATTTTAAAAAAAAAAAATTCACGGCCACCCCTTTGGCCATCTGGCATTTTTACACTCCCAAACTTGTTCCCTTTATATATATATATATATATATAATAAAAAAAAAAAAAAATTAGGGTAATATGAGAATTTTGGGGTAATAGTGATCGAATTGCAAAAATTTGAAACTTTTGGGGGGTGAATTGCCAAAATTGAAACTTTGAAAGTCGAATTGTAAATCTCCCCAAACTTTGCGGGGGTAAAGTGTAATTTTTTTATTTTATTTTTATTTTTAGGAGGTAGTTAAATAGTTGGGCATTGAAACCGTAACAATATTGATTTCATTAGAATTTCCTTCTTTAAATGGAGTTGAGCCAATTTGCTCATTTCAATACAGAATCCTTGTCCGAGTCATCTCACGTATATTTCATCTTTCCATTCATTCAACCTTTACATATATGATATATCATTTACAAATCTTAATACAAACCTTACCATTGTTCATTAAAAATTCTTTGATTTGATCCCCTTCTTACACTCAGACCAAAAATTTAATCATTAATTACTTAGTTAGGAAGTCGCGTAATGCAAGCGATTCTTGTAATTAAGAGATTATTGTTATCTAATATTAATAATGTCATAATGATATTATCGTGCTTGTATAATTTTTGGCCCTAGCTCTCTAATAAGAACTCCCGGTTCCGTCCCTGTGTCCATGAAAGCATCCATACAAAAGAAAAAGATAAAAACAAATTAGGAATTAGAAACAACATATATCAACTTCATTAAGTAAATCAACTCTTAATTCTCATGCTCAGTAATTTGTTTCGTAAAATTCTATAGAAAAAAGTTACAGTGTCGGTGTATACTTGACCAAGAACAAAAAAACAAAGAAAAAAAGAACGTAACAGCATTTGCTTGTTTTCTTTGGCACAACAACCGTGTATTTCTATAAGACTTTCCAAAATAAGAAAAAACTAGTGACCGGCTCCAGGGCTTGGTCCGGACGGCAACCGCTCGAGCCAATACGCCATGTTGCGCTTCGCCTTGTCATAGAAAGAGCAATATGTGTCGAGGTGATTAGCAGTCGGAAAATCCTCTGATAACACTCTGCTTGCTTCAACCCTGGCATCGTTCAAGATGGCCGCAAAGATGACAAAGATGATCAAAAGGATAATAGCCTTTCTGAAATTCATCTTAAGAAACTGCTGGAATGGATGGAACTTTTGCTCGAAATAAGTTGCAAGTGTTTTTCACTCTTTGAGGAGAGGTTTTGAGTGTTTGTGAATGTGTACAACAAAGAATAAAAAGGTGAAGGTATTTATAGTGTTAAGAGTAATCGGTACCCCGTCTTTCTGGACTCATCAGAGGTCTTCCGTATTGACCAATATATTAGGAATTTTCAAAGAGTTTGGCTTTGCTGGTTTAAGGGAATACATGCGCTCCAAGGAATGAATGGGTCAAGGGGTATTACGTTTCAAGAGTTTGATTATTAGAATTTAGAATGGTCCTCGACTCCTCGCCTTCGTCTTCTCGATCGTAAACGGTCGAGCTAGTATGCCTAGTGTGGCACAAAATGGCCACCAAGACTCGAGGATAACAATCAACAAAATGGTGCTGGTCTCTGTCTTTGAAAATGCCTCCCAATTGCTTTGAAATTTGGAGTTTTTTTTTTCCTCAAAGAAAAAAAAAAGTAATGAAGGTTAATTTAATTAGTGTTTTTAATTAGGAAAGAGCGCTGTGTTGGTTGTGTATGTGTATGGGAAAATATGAACGTCTAAGTAATCGAGTACTCGTCTTGGACTCGAGGTTTTTGACCCACTCTTTAACGGCTTTACTTGTTGACCAAGGATTTTTTTAATTTAATGTACAGGCTGAAATGTGTAATGCTATACAATTTTTATCCCATAATTATATTATAATGTTAATATCACAGTACCTACCTTTGAGGATTGGTGTGTCACATTATAACATAGTTATGAGATAAAAATGTAATTTATAGTGTACGAATATATTTCTACGTAATTGTGATTAGTTATCAAATGAGAGAGAATTACACATAAAAGTTATGTGCACTACAAAAAAAAAAAAACAGATTCTCCCGGCGTTTCCAATGCTAGTGTTTTTATAAAACGCCGTCTAAAACATCATATGCCGGAGTTTTGTGCGGCTGCTGGTAATGGGCCAGCAATGGCGGCGTTTTTAGATCAAACGCCGTCACTGGGTCCGCGTTTGCCAAAAAAACGCTATCGCCGTCCATTTTGGGGTAAGGCGATTCTTTGGTAGGGTTTAATCTGAGGATGTTAAGCCTAACTAGCTAAGAGATGGAACTAGGGAGAGAAGAAAGGAAGAAGAAGGAGAACAACGTCTGGTTTGCGAAAAGAGAAAGGAATTAAGGAAGAGGAAGTCTGGTTTCGAAGGAAGGAAGAGTGAAAATAGGTCTGCAGTTATTCAATCAAGTTGGACACGTGGAGCTAATTGCATGGTGGATGAAATCAGCTGGCAAGCATTATTGGTATAATGCTTAACAGCTGGCAAGCATTGTTATTATTTTATTTTTATTTTTTGTAATTCTGCAGACTATGAAAGGGCAGGGCTTAAACTACCACACACGACCGCGTTTTGGTTTATAAAAGAAATAACTTTTTACATTAATTATTAAAATAATCAATAATGCTTAAATAAAAATATTAAAAAACTATGTCTGACTCTCCCATCTCTCTCTCTTTCTCGCCCTCTACCTCAATTTCTGTCTCAGATCAACCCTCTCCCTCTACTCTCTCTGTGTTTATGAAATCTGCTAAGGAGAGGGGGGATTCAATAAAGAAAAGAGAAGGAGAAGAAAGTCAAGAAATGAAACAGAAGAGATGAAGAAAATTAGGGAAAGGAGAAAAGGAATTAGACGGTGGGCGGAGGCCCTTGGGGTGGCTCCCAAAACCAAACCTTTTTGCTTTCTTTTTTTTTTCTTTTGGCCCTTGGGGTGGCCGGACCACCCCCAGGCCTGGCCAAAATGGGGTGGTCTGGCCACCCTATTTTGGCCCAGGGCCACCCTTTGATTTTGATTTTAATTTTCCTTTTCTTTGTTTTAATTTTTTAATATTTTTATTTTTTAATTATTAATTATTTTAATATTTAATGTAAAAAATTATTTTTTTATTGACCAAAACACTATCGTTTTGAATGGCACCTTAGCCTTGCCCACAATGAAAGGGCTTAAACATGGTCTTTTTATTTATTTATTTTTTTCATTATATATATATATATATATATATATATATATATACTAATGTTATGGGAAAATGATGCGAGAAGAATATATTGCACAGTTGTGTTTCAATTTCATAAATTAATTAAAGGTCGTGATTTTTTCCTTAAATTTTGATCAATTATCATATATGATTTAAATAATTATATGACTAACCTATTATATTTGTAAGTTCCTACAATCCTACAGTTGCATGTGATTAACAATTTAATATAATATTAATTCTCAATTAAGAAAAAAGAAAAGAAGAATTCAAAAAAATAAAAATAAAAGATAGTGGGTTCAACTAATATCTATCTATGCAAATCAACATCCTGAAAATTAAGTTCAACTAAACTATCTAAATATTCGAAAATCTCTGCAAATCAACAGTACTCCTAAATCAATTCAATATCTTGCTCATCAAACAATATTATTTGACACTCTTAACTAACTTTCTATTTAGCTTTTAGTCAAAGTAATTAATATATACAAAGTAGTCTTTTAATGATCAAACAACATGTTTTTTTTTTCGTCTTTTAATTAAGTTTTCTCTTTTAATTAGTATTATCAGCATGATTTTTTTTTAATAAAATATATATATATATATCCCAGCGTTGTGAGAAAACACTGCGAGAAGAACGAACACCTTCCTCTATCATTTCAATATATATTTGTAAATTAGTTATAAGGGTTGTGATTTTCTCTTTAAATTTCGATCTATTAAATCATATATGATTTAATTGATTATACGACTAACATATTATATATATGTAAGTTCCTATTGTCATTGACAACTTAACATAATATTGATTATCACTTAAGAGAAAAGAAAAAAGAATTAAAAATAAAAAATAAAAGAGAGTGGGTTCAACCGTAAGATTCACCTAATATCTATCTATGCAAATCAATATCCTGAAAACTAGGTTCAACAAAACAGTCTAATTAAATTTTCGAGAATCTTTTCAAATCAACACTCCTAAATCAAATCAATATCTTGCTCTGATTTTCTTTAGCAATATCATATATGGTTTAATTAATTATATGACTAACATATTATATATATAAGTTCCTACGTACTGTATGTTGGGATTGATTAATAATTTAATATAATATTAATTATCACTTCAGAGAAAAGAAAAAAGAATTCAAAAAAATTAAATAAAAAGATAGCGGATTCAACTAATATCTATTTATTCAAATCAACGTCTCAAAAACTAGATTCAACTAAACTATCTAAATTTTCAAAAATCTCTGCGAATCAACACTCATAAATCAAATCAATATCTTGCTCTTATCATCTTTTTCAGCAAAATATATATATATAGCCCCTTATCACGCCCCTAGCTATTGCAAATTCTGCCCATTCCTACAAATTTCGCAAACATCGTGAGGAAGACGACTCAGGTAAGTAAATTTTTCGTATTTCTTCTTATCAGTCTTATTTCTTATTTCTTATTCCTATCATTTTAAGAGTGCTTAATTCAATTTTTAAATTTTTTTTATTTCCCGATGATATGCCTTTCTTGATTGAATAGTACGTTTGTCTTTGTAGAAGAACTAGGAAATTACTATTTTGTGGTATGGTGTACATGCACTTTTACCAGAAGGACCTCCTGTGATAAAAATTAAACCCTACGAGAAAAAAAAAAATTAAGTGAAACCCAGGGGTATTTAGTATTGAATTCGTTCTTCCGTCAGTTGACCTAACGGAATTCCATGTGGGCCAATTAGAAGCTGACATTTGGCATAAGTGGCCATGTCATCAATGATGACGTGGCACCTAATTAAATTTTTAATTTTTTTAAAAATTAAAAAATAAAAAAATATATTTTTTCATTAAAAAAACAAATTTTGGGGGTGGCCGAAACCACCCCCAGTGGGTTTAGGATCGGAGGATTTATATGATATCTATGAGGAAGTAAAATTAAACTGTAATTGTGTGATGATTGCTTATGAGGGAGTTGGGTTTATATAGGAGGGATTTTAGGATTCCTTTCCTTGTTGGGTTTGTAATTATAGGAAGCGTTGGAAGAGGAAAAAGAGTTGTGGAAGTTCTCAGATTTTCCATTCAAACTGGAAACTTCAGTTCAGAGGCGTGTAAGGCTAGGAGGAGATGCTAAGTGATTAAAAAAATAAAATAAAAAATAAAAAATGTAATTTTTTTAAACAAAGCAAACGTGTTTTTTACAAACTTGTCTCTCTCTCTCTCACTCTAACTTCCGTAAAAAAGTATCTATCTCCACATTTTCAATTTTTAACATTATTAATTGAATGGTAGTTTGAGAGGGTACGTGGACTTTACCCAAATTTTTATTATTGTTTCGAAGATAACGAAGAAAGAAAAAAAGTAGCTTCCAGTGTATTGCAAACTCTTGAAAGTGAATAAAAGAAATGACATATATTAAGCATTCCAAAATATTATTGGGGTGGTTTCGGCCACCCCAATTTTTTTTAATTAATTAATTTTTTTATTTATTTTTATGAAAAAATATAGGGAAAATTACAGTTTACCCTCTCAAAGTTGACAACGTTTTTCAATTCGAACACCAAAGTTTCAATTTTTGCAATCCACCCCTTCAAAATTCCAAATTTTGCAATTTGACCAATTTTATCCAAAACTTCCCGTATTGCCTCTAATTTTTTTTTTTAAAAAAAAAAAAAAAATTTGTGGTGGTTGTAGCCACCCCTTTGGTCATCTGGTCATTTTTGCACTCCCAAATTTGTTTTTCGTTTTCATAAAAAAATAAAAAAAAATAAAAAAAAAATAAAAATCAGGGGCAATATGGGAATTTTGGGATGATATTAGTCGAATTGAAAAAAAAATTTGAACTTTGTGGGGGTGGATTGCAAAAATTGAAACTTTGATGTTCGAATTGAAAAACGATGTCAACTTTGAAGGGGTAAACTGTAATTTTCTCAAAATATATATATATATATATTTTAATTTTTTAATTTTATTTTTTAAAAAATAAAAAATTTAATTAGGTGCCACGTCATCACTAATAATTTTTTAATGATTTATTACTAAAATAGCTAAGACCATTCATTTGCTTCAAACATTAGTAATTGCATAATTAGCTATTTATGCTTCAACCACAGGTTTGAAGCATTACTCCCATTCATAATTTATTACTAATTTTTAATTGGTAATTGCATAATTTTTTTTTTTTTTTTTTTTTTTTGGATTTTTGATATCTTTATGCCTATTCTCATGTGCTTAACATACAGGCAGGATTAGAAAATGTATCTTTTACATGATTAACTCTCATTCAAGCATTTCACTAAATTTATAATTTTATTTTATTATTATTATTTTTTTCAGATTTAGAATTATCGTATATATTAATCAATATATAATCGAGCTTTCATTAAAACAAATGTAGAAATATATTTTTCATTGTTAGGCTAGTGGGTGCTAAATACAATTAGAAAAAGGAAAAACGATTCAATGTGTTATAGTTAGTAATGGACAAAAGTTGATGGTTAATATGTTTCTACGCATTTGATGTAGTTAGTAATGGACAAAAGTTGGATGACAAAGAATAAATGGTCAGAGGAGTATGTGAGGGGGGTTAATGACTTTTTGGAGTTCGCATTTAACAACGAAACTCATAATGGGAAGATTCGTTGCCCGTGTACCAGGTGTGCCAATGGCACCTCGTGGGTACGGGATATGGTACACGCACATTTGATAAATTACGGAATTTGTCAAGGTTACACTTGTTGGTATGCTCATGGGGAACAACTTGGGACTACTTCTAGTCATCAGGCTACTAACACCCCTTTTCATAGGGAGCCAATACATAACCGTTCGAGTGGGATGCTTGACATGCTGCATGAGGTTTTTCCTATTGTGACGGATCCTAATATGAGTCAATGCCCTATATCATAAATGGGTGGGGAAGCTGAAGGAGTACACGAAGATCGACAAGGTTCTAGTCAAGATACACCCACAATTTTGAAAAAGTAATCGTAACATGAATTTGTGGTGCCACCCACAAATATAGGATACACCCACAATTTCTAATCAACAACTTCAATTGTACTACTACAAATTCATGTTACGATTACTTTTTCAAAATGTAATGAATTTATAAGTGTATAAATTAAAAATGAAACTCAAATGCGGAATGAAATGAAATTATCAGAGTTGAAGAGTATATATCGATGTGCCTGAGGCAATGATTTTTCATCAAGATTGAAACTCTTGACCTCTCCTCTAGCATCGTCATGGTTTCTAATGGGTCTATTGAATACCGTTTGCGATGATTCCAAATAGCGCGAACAAAACGTCAATAATTCCTCTACTATGTACCCTTCAGCAATAGAACCTTCAGGTGACACTTTATTGCGTACATAACCCTTATATCGATGTAAGCACCTATATTAAATAAAGTATATAAGTATCATGTCAAATAAGAAAAAAATAATACTAGCTTGCAATAAAATAATTTCACACCTTTCAAAGACATACATCCACCGATAGTGAACGGGTCCACCTAGCCTACATTCAGTAGCCAAATGTACGAGAAGGTGTACCATCACTGTGAAAAATCCTGGTAGGAAGACCATTTCCAATTGGCACAGTATGTAAGGGATTCGAGACTCAAGTCGATCCAAATCTTCCAATCTTA
>NC_081541.1:16493755-16495168 GCF_901000735.1 Corylus avellana
GGATTTAATGACTAGTTTTCGTTCTTCGACCGTCATTGTCAGTTGCGGCTTGGCCCTTAACCGGATTCTTTTAGCAGCTTGTCTCTGTTCTCGGGTATTTCTCCAGCCGTCACTTTCAGCCTTTCTCGCCGACATTGTCTTGATCCAACCATCGACTTCAGATGCCTTCAATTTATTCTCTTTTCCAAACTCAAGCTTACACCTTGAGTTTGAGGGGGGATGTTAGAATATATTATTTCCTTTATTAGAATATTTTATATTTCCGTTATTTAATTTGTAATGTAAGGTTTATTTCTTTCTTTATGTATTTTAGGGTTTAATTTGGGTTTCTTGGTCACTACTCATTATCTCTCTATAAATAGAGAGTTATGTAATATTGATTGATACGGTGAATATACAAGATGTAGCCCATACGTCTCTCTCCGCTTCCGCTCTCTTTTCTTTCTCTTTTATATTTTAGTATTTTATATTTTATATATATTTTAACATATATATATATATATATATATATATATATATATAGCCCCTTATCACGCCCCTAGCTATTGCAAATTCTGCCCATTCCTACAAATTTCGCAAACATCGTGAGGAAGACGACTCAAGTAAGTAAATTTTTTGTATTTCTTCCGATCAGTCTTATTTCTTATTTCTTATTCCTATCATTTTAAGAGTGCTTAATTCAATTTTTAAATCTTTTCTCTTTCCCGCTGATATGCCTTTCTTGATTGAATAGTACGTTTGTCTTTGTAGAAGAACTAGGAAATTACTATTTTGTGGTATGGTATACATGTACCTTTATTATAAGGACCTCCTGTGATAAAAATTAAACCCTAGGAGAAAAAAAAAAATTAAGTGAAACCCAGGGGTATTTAGTATTGAATTCGTTCTTCCGTCAGCTGACATTTGGCATAAGTGGCCACGTCATCAATGATGACGTGGCACCTAATTAAATTTTTAATTTTTTTTTTAAATAAAAATTAAAAAAATATATTTTTTCATTAAAAAAAAAAATTTGGGGGTGGCCAAAACCACCCCCAGTGGGTTTAGGATCTGAGGATTTATATGATATCTATGAGGAAGTAAAATTAATCTGTAATTGTGTGATGATTGCTTATGAGGGAGTTGGGTTTATATAGGAGGGATTTTAGGATTCCTTTCCTTGTTGGGTTTGTAATTCTAGGAAGCGTTGGAAGAGGAAAAAGAGTTGCGGAAGTTCTCGGATTTTCCATTCAAACTGGAAACTTCAGTTCAGAGGCGTGTAAGGCTAGGAGGAGATGCTGAGCGATTAAAAAAATAAAAAATAAAATAAAAAAATGTAATTTTTTAAAACAAAGCAAACGTGTTTTTCCCAAACTTCTCTCTCTCTCACTCTAACTTCCATAAAAAAGTATTTATCTTCGCATTTTCAATTTT
>NC_081541.1:16495268-16506037 GCF_901000735.1 Corylus avellana
AGCCCCTTATCACGCCCCTAGCTATTGCAAATTCTGCCCATTCCTACAAATTTCGCAACATCGAGAGGAAGACGACTCAGGTAAGTAAATTTTTCGTATTTCTTCTTATCAGTCTTATTTCTTATTCCTATCATTTTAAGAGTGCTTAATTCAATTTTTAAATTTTTTCTATTTCCCGATGATATGCCTTTCTTGATTGAATAGTACGTTTGTCTTTGTAGAAGAACTAGGAAATTACTATTTTGTGGTATGGTGTACATGCACCTCTACCAGAAGGACCTCCTGTGATAAAAATTAAACTCTAGGAGGAAAAAAAAAAAAATTAAGTGAAACCCAGGGGTATTTAGTATTGAATTCGTTCTTCCGTCAGTTGACCTAACGGAACTCCATGTGGGCCAATTAGAAGCTGACATTTGGCATAAGTGGCCACGTCATCAATGATGATATGACACCTAATTAAATTTTTAATTTTTTTTAAAAAAATGAAAATTAAAAATATATTTTTTTTCATTAAAAAAACAAATTTTGGGGGTGGCCGAAACCACCCCAAGTGGGTTTAGGATCGGAGGATTTATATGATATCTATGAGGAAGTAAAATTAAACTGTAACTGTGTGATGATTGCTTATGAGGGAGTTGGGTTTATATAGGAGGGATTTTAGGATTCCTTTCCTTGTTGGGTTTGTAATTCTAGGAAGCGTTGGAAGAGGAAAAAGAGTTGTGGAAGTTCTCGGATTTTCCATTCAAACTGGAAACTTCAGTTCAGAGGCGTGTAAGGCTAGGAGGAGATGCTAAGTGATTAAAAAAATAAAAAATGTAATTTTTTAAAACAAAGCAAACGTGTTTTTTCCATACTTCTCTCTCTCTCACTCAAACTTCCATAAAAAAGTATTTATCTTCACATTTTCAATTTTTAACATTATTAATTGAGTGGTAGTTTGATAGGGTATATGGACTTTATCCAAATTTTTATTATTGTTTCGAAAATAACGAAGAAAGAAAAAAAGTAGCTTCCGGTGTATTGAAAACTCTTGAAAGTGAATAAAAGAAATGACATATATTAAGCATTCCAAAATATTATTGGGGTGGTTTCGGCCACCCTCAATTTTTTTTTTTTTTATTTTTATGAAAAAATATAGGGAAAATTACAGTTTACTCCCTCAAAGTTGACAACGTTTTTCAATTCAAACACCAAAGTTTCAATTTTTGCAATCCACCCCTCCAAAATTCCAAAATTTTCAATTTGACCAATTTTATCCAAAACTTCCCGTATTGCCCCTAATTTTTATTTTTTTTATTTTTTATAAAAAATTTTTAAAAAAATTCTTGGTGGCTGTAGCCACCCCTTTGGTCATCTGGTCATTTTTGCACCCCCAAATTTGTTTTTCGTTTCATAAAAAATAAACAAATAAAAAATAAAATAAAAATCAGGGGCAATATGGGAATTTTGGGATGATATTGGTCTAATTGAAAAAAATTGGAACTTTGTGGGGGTGGATTGCAAAAATTGAAACTTTGATGTTCGAATTGAAAAACGCTGTCAACTTTTGGAAGATACACTATAATTTTCTCAATATATATATATTAATTTTTTAATTTTATTTTAAAAAAATAAAAAATTTAATTAGGTGCCACGTCATCACTGATAATTTTTTAATGATTTATTACTAAAATAGCTAAGACCATTCATTTGCTTCAAACATTAGTAATTGCATAATTAGCTATTTTATGCTTCAACCACGGGTTTGAAGCATTACTCCCATTCATAATTTATTACTAATTTTTAATTGGTAATTGCATAATTTTTTTTTTTTTTGATATCTTTATGCCTATTCTCTTGTGCTTAACATAAAGTCAGGATTAGAAGATGTATCTTTTATATGATTAACTCTCATTCAAGCATTTCATTAAATTTATAATTTATTTATTTATTTATTTTTTCAGATTTAGAATTATCGTATATATTAATCAATATATAATCGAGCTTTCATTAAAACAAATGTCGAAATATATTTTTCATTGTTAGGCTAGTGGGTGCTAAATACAATTAGAAAAAAGAAAAACGATTCAATGTGTTATAGTTAGTAATGGACAAAAGTTGATGGTTAATATGTTTCTACGCATTTGATGTAGTTAGCAATGGACAAAAATTGAATGACAAAGAATAAATGGTCGGAGGAGTATGTGAGGGGGGTTAATGACTTTTTGGAGTTCGCATTTAACAACGAAACTCATAGTGGTAAGATTCGTTGCCCGTGTACGAGGTGTGCCAATGGCACCTCGTGGGTACGGGGTATGGTACACGCACATTTGATAAATTACGGAATTTGTCAACGTTACACTTGTTGGTATGCTCATGGAGAACAACTTGGAACTACTTCTAGTCATCAAGCTACTAACACCCATTTTCATAGGGAGCCAATACATAACAGTTCGAGTGGGATGCTTGACATGTTGCATGAGGTTTTTTCTATTGTTACGGATCCTAATATGAGTCAATGCCCTATATCTGAAATGGGTGGGGAAGCTGAAGGAGTACACAAAGATCGACAAGGTACTAGTCAACGCCCTATATCCGAAATGGGTGGGGAAGTTGAAGGAGTACACGAAGATCGACAAGGTACTAGTCAGGGTACTGAAAAGTTTTATGAATTCCTCAATGATGCTAAGAAGCCACTATATGAAGGGTGCACAGAATATACTAAGTTTACTGCTATTGTAGACTTGTATAATTTAAAGTGTATGTCTGGGTGGAGTAATAACTCATTCACACTGTTGCTTGAAAAGTTGAGTAAAATGCTTCCACCAAATGCGTCGTTGCCCAGTAACACATATCAAGTTAAAAAGTACATGAAGGAGTTGGGGCTTGGATATGAGAAGATTCTGGTCTGTCGTAATGGTTGCATGTTGTTCTGGAAAGACAATGAGAATCTGGAAAATTGTACTGTGTGTGGAAAATCGAAGTGGAAGGCTATTATGAATGTGGCTAAGTCATCTAAAAAATCGAAGAAGATTTTGCGGTGGTTTCCTTTGAAATCAAGATTGCAGAGGCTATTCATGTCATCAAAAACCGCTTTAGATATGAAGTGGCATGCAGAGAATCGCACGAATGATGGGGTACTAAGGCATCTAGCCGATGCCTTAGCTTGGAAGGCATTTGATTCACAGTACCCCAATTTTGCTTCTGACTAGCGCAATGTCAGACTTGGATTAGCATCAGATGGTTTTAATCCTTTCGGAAACATGAGTACAAGTTACAGTACGTGGCCGGTTATTTTGGTACCGTACAATTTACCTCATTGGATGTGCATGAAACAATCATCTTTAATGTTGTCGTTGATTATTCCAGGCCGAAAATCACCCTATTTCAAAATAGATGTGTACCTAGAGCCTTTAATCTTAGAGTTGAAGGAATTGTGGGATGTTGGAGAACCAACTTATGATGTATCCTCTAATTAGATGTTTACGATGCATGCTGCCTTGATGTGGACGATAAATGATTTTCCTGCGTGCGGTGATTTGTCTGGGTTGAGGACAAAAGGACGGAATGCATGTCCTTGTTGTATGGGTAATACAAAGTCTAAGTGGTTAAAATATGGGACCAAATTTTGCTATATGAGGCATAGACAATACTTGCCAATGGATCATAGGTGGAAAAAGAAAAGAACACTGTTTGATGGTACCCAAGAATTGAATCATCCACCTCCTATGCCAACTGGCGATGAAATATGGAGACAAGTTCAAGGTGTTGATAGTGTCGCTGAGGCTATTAGGAAAGAGGTGGGTCCTGATGAGCAATCAATATGGAAGAAGCAAAGTATTTTCTTCACATTGCCTTATTGGAAAAATAATATGTTGCGCCACAATCTTGATGTAATGCACATAGAGAAAAATGTGGTCGACAATATTATTGGCACGTTGTTGAACATGAAGAACAAAACGATGGATAACATAAAAGCACATTTGGACTTAAAAGAATTGGGTGTAAGACTTGAACTTCACCCAATTCCTAAAGGTGCAAACAAGACGTATTTGTCCGCAGCTTGTTTCACAATGACTAAGAAGGAGAAAACGGACTTCTTAAAAGTTATACAGAATGTAAAAATGCCTGATGGACATGCTTCAAACGTGTCACATTGTATCAAAGTTGAAGAATGTAGTATTGTAGATTTGAAGAGTCATGATAGCCATATTCTAATGCAACAAATTATGCCAATTGCTTTGTGCGGATCCTTACCGAATAAGGTTGTGAAACCTTTAATAGAGTTGTCTGGTTACCTTAAAGAGATTTGTTCCAAAACCCTAAGATTGGAAGATTTGGATCGACTTGAGTCTCGAATCCCTTACATATTGTGCCAATTGGAAATGGTCTTCCCACCAGGATTTTTCACAGTGATGGTACACCTTCTCGTACATTTGGCTACTGAATGTAGGCTAGGTGGACCCGTTCACTATCGGTGGATGTATGTCTTTGAAAGGTGTGAAATTATTTTATTGCAAGCTAGTATTATTTTTTTCTTATTTGACATGATACTTATATACTTTATTTAATATAGGTGCTTACATCGATATAAGGGTTATGTACGCAATAAAGCGTCACCTGAAGGTTCTATTGCTGAAGGGTACATAGTAGAGGAATTATTGACGTTTTGTTCGTGCTATTTGGAATCATCGCAAACGGTATTCAATAGACCCATTAGAAACCATGACGATGCTAGAGGAGAGGTCAAGAGTTTCAATCTTGATGAAAAATCATTGCCTCAGGCACATCGATATATACTCTTCAACTCTGATAATTTCATTCCATTCCGCATGTGAGTTTCATTTTTAATTTATACACTTATAAATTCATTACATTTTGAAAAAGTAATCGTAACATGAATTTGTAGTAGTACAATTGAAGTTGTTGATTAAAAATTGTGGGTGTATCTTGACTAGTACCTTGTCGATCTTCGTGTACTCCTTCAGCTTCCCCACCCATTTATGATATAAGGCATTGACTCATATTAGGATCCGTCACAATAGGAAAAACCTCATGCAGCATGTCAAGCATCCCACTCGAACGGTTATGTATTGGCTCCCTATGAAAAGGGGTGTTAGTAGCCTGATGACTAGAAGTAGTCCCAAGTTGTTCTCCATGAGCATACCAACAAGTGTAACCTTGAAAAATTCCGTAATTTATCAAATGTGCGTGTACCATATCCCGTACCCACGAGGTGCCATTGGCACACCTCGTACACGGGCAACGAATCTTCTCATTATGAGTTTCGTTGTTAAATGCGAACTCCAAAAAGTCATTAACCCCCCTCACATACTCCTCCGACCATTTATTATTTGTCATCCAACTTTTGTCCATTGCTAACTACATCAAATGCGTAGAAACATATTAACCATCAACTTTTGTCCATTACTAACTATAACACATTGAATCGTTTTTCTTTTTTCTAATTGTATTTAGCACCCACTAGCCTAACAATGAAAAATATATTTCGACATTTGTTTTAATGAAAGCTCGATTATATATTGATTAATATATACGATAATTCTAAATCTGAAAAAATAAATAAATAAATAAATTATAAATTTAATGAAATGCTTGAATGAGAGTTAATCATATAAAAGATACATCTTCTAATCCTGACTTTATGTTAAGCACAAGAGAATAGGCATAAAGATATCAAAAAAAAAAAAAATTATGCAATTACCAATTAAAAATTAGTAATAAATTATGAATGGGAGTAATGCTTCAAACCCGTGGTTGAAGCATAAAATAGCTAATTATGCAATTACTAATGTTTGAAGCAAATGAATGGTCTTAGCTATTTTAGTAATAAATCATTAAAAAATTATCAGTGATGACGTGGCACCTAATTAAATTTTTTATTTTTTTAAAATAAAATTAAAAAATTAATATATATATATTGAGAAAATTATAGTGTATCTTCCAAAAGTTGACAGCGTTTTTCAATTCGAACATCAAAGTTTCAATTTTTGCAATCCACCCCCACAAAGTTCCAATTTTTTTCAATTAGACCAATATCATCCCAAAATTCCCATATTGCCCCTGATTTTTATTTTATTTTTTATTTGTTTATTTTTTATGAAACGAAAAACAAATTTGGGGGTGCAAAAATGACCAGATGACCAAAGGGGTGGCTACAGCCACCAAGAATTTTTTTAAAAATTTTTTATAAAAAATAAAAAAAATAAAAATTAGGGGCAATACGGGAAGTTTTGGATAAAATTGGTCAAATTGAAAATTTTGGAATTTTGGAGGGGTGGATTGCAAAAATTGAAACTTTGGTGTTTGAATTGAAAAACGTTGTCAACTTTGAGGGAGTAAACTGTAATTTTCCCTATATTTTTTCATAAAAATAAAAAAAAAAAAAATTGAGGGTGGCCGAAACCACCCCAATAATATTTTGGAATGCTTAATATATGTCATTTCTTTTATTCACTTTCAAGAGTTTTCAATACACCGGAAGCTACTTTTTTTCTTTCTTCGTTATTTTCGAAACAATAATAAAAATTTGGATAAAGTCCATATACCCTATCAAACTACCACTCAATTAATAATGTTAAAAATTGAAAATGTGAAGATAAATACTTTTTTATGGAAGTTTGAGTGAGAGAGAGAGAAGTATGGAAAAAACACGTTTGCTTTGTTTTAAAAAATTACATTTTTTATTTTTTTAATCACTTAGCATCTCCTCCTAGCCTTACACGCCTCTGAACTGAAGTTTCCAGTTTGAATGGAAAATCCGAGAACTTCCACAACTCTTTTTCCTCTTCCAACGCTTCCTAGAATTACAAACCCAACAAGGAAAGGAATCCTAAAATCCCTCCTATATAAACCCAACTCCCTCATAAGCAATCATCACACAGTTACAGTTTAATTTTACTTCCTCATAGATATCATATAAATCCTCCGATCCTAAACCCACTTGGGGTGGTTTCGGCCACCCCCAAAATTTGTTTTTTTAATGAAAAAAAATATATTTTTAATTTTCATTTTTTTAAAAAAAATTAAAAATTTAATTAGGTGTCATATCATCATTGATGACGTGGCCACTTATGCCAAATGTCAGCTTCTAATTGGCCCACATGGAGTTCCGTTAGGTCAACTGACGGAAGAACGAATTCAATACTAAATACCCCTGGGTTTCACTTAATTTTTTTTTTTTTCCTCCTAGAGTTTAATTTTTATCACAGGAGGTCCTTCTGGTAGAGGTGCATGTACACCATACCACAAAATAGTAATTTCCTAGTTCTTCTACAAAGACAAACGTACTATTCAATCAAGAAAGGCATATCATCGGGAAATAGAAAAAATTTAAAAATTGAATTAAGCACTCTTAAAATGATAGGAATAAGAAATAAGACTGATAAGAAGAAATACGAAAAATTTACTTACCTGAGTCGTCTTCCTCTCGATGTTGCGAAATTTGTAGGAATGGGCAGAATTTGCAATAGCTAGGGGCGTGATAAGGGGCTATATATATATATTTTGCTGAAAAAGATGATAAGAGCAAGATATTGATTTGATTTATGAGTGTTGATTTGCAGAGATTTTTGAAAATTTAGACTGTTTAGTTGAACCTAGTTTTTGAGACGTTGATTTGAATAAATAGATATTAGTTGAATCCGCTATCTTTTTATTTAATTTTTTTGAATTCTTTTTTCTTTTCTCTGAAGTGATAATTAATATTATGTTAAATTGTTAATCAATCCCAACATACAGTACGTAGGAACTTATATATATAATATGTTAGTCATATAATTAATTAAACCATATATGATATTGCTAAAGAAAATCAGAGCAAGATATTAATTTGATTTAAGAGTGTTGATTTGAAAAGATTCTCGAAAATTTAATTAGACTGTTTTGTTGAACCTAGTTTTCAGGATATTGATTTGCATAGATAGATATTAGGTGAATCTTACGGTTGAACCCACTCTCTTTTATTTTTTATTTTTAATTCTTTTTTCTTTTCTCTTAAGTGATAATCAATATTATGTTAAGTTGTCAATGACAATAGGAACTTACATATATATAATATGTTAGTCGTATAATCAATTAAATCATATATGATTTAATAGATCGAAATTTAAAGAGAAAATCACAACCCTTATAACTAATTTACAAATATATATTGAAATGATAGAGGAAGGTGTTCGTTCTTCTCGCAGTGTTTTCTCACAACGCTGGGATATATATATTTTATTAAAAAAAAATCATGCTGATAATACTAATTAAAAGAGAAAACTTAATTAAAAGACGAAAAAAGAAAAAACATGTTGTTTGATCATTAAAAGACTACTTTGTATATATTAATTACTTTTACTAAAAGCTAAATAGAAAGTTAGTTAAGAGTGTCAAATAATATTGTTTGATGAGCAAGATATTGAATTGATTTAGGATTACTGTTGATTTGCAGAGATTTTCGAATATTTAGATAGTTTAGTTGAACTTAATTTTCAGGATGTTGATTTGCATAGATAGATATTAGTTGAACCCACTATCTTTTATTTTTATTTTTTTGAATTCTTCTTTTCTTTTTTCTTAATTGAGAATTAATATTATATTAAATTGTTAATTACATGCAACTATAGGATTGTAGGAACTTACAAATATAATAGATTAGTCATATAATTATTTAAATCATATATGATAATTGATCGAAATTTAAGGAGAAAATCACGACCTTTGATTAATTTACGAAATTGAAACGCAACTGTGCAATATATTCTTCTCACAACATTTTCCCATAACGTTGGTATATATATATAAAATAAAATAAAAAGACCGTGTTTAAGCCTTTTCATAGTGGGCAAGGCTTAGGTGCCGTTCAAAACGATTGTGTTTTGGTCAATAAAAATAATAATTTTTTACATTAAATATTAAAATAATTAATAATTAAAAAACTAAAACTATTAAAAAATTAAAACAAAGAAAAGGAAAATTAAAATCAAAATCAAAGGGTGACCCTGGGCCAAAATAGGGTGGCCGGACCACCCCATTTTGGCCATGCCTGGGGTGGTCTGGCCACCCCAAGGGCCAAAAGAAAAAAAAGAAAGAAAACAAAAAGGTTTGGTTTTGGGGGTGGCCAAACCACCCCCAAGGGCCTCCGCCCACCGTCTAATTCCTTTTCTCCTTTTCCCAGTTTTTTTCATCTCTTCTGTTTCATTTCTTGACTTTCTTCTCCTTCTCTTTTCTTTATTGAATCCCCCTCTCCTTATCAGATTTCATAAACACAGAGAGAGTAGAGGGAGAGGGTTTATCTGAGACAGAAATTGAGGGAGAGGGCGAGAAAGAGAGAGAGATGGGAGAGTTAGACATAGTTTTTTAATATTTTTATTTAAGCATTATTGATTATTTTAATAATTAATGTAAAAAATTATTTCTTTTATAAACCAAAACGCGGTCGTGTGCGGTAGTTTAAGCCCTGCCCTTTCATAGTTTGCAGAATTACAAAAAATAAAAATAAAATAATAACAATGCTTGCTAGCTGTTAAGCATTATACCAATAATGCTTGCCAGCTGCTTTCATCCACAATCCAATTAGCTCCACGTGTCCAACTTGATTGAATAACTGCAGACCTATTTTCACTCTTCCATCCTTCGAAACCAGACTTCCTCTTCCTTAATTCCTTTCTCTTTTCGCAAACCAGACATCGTTCTCCTCCTTCTTCCTTTCTTCTCTCCCTAGTTCCATCTCTTAGCTAGTTAGGCTTAACATCCTCAGATTAAACCCTACCAAAGAAACGCCTTACCCCAAAATGGACGGTGCCAGCGTTATTTTGGCAAACGCGGACCCAGTGACGGCGTTTCATCTAAAAACGCCGTCATTGCTGACCCATTAAACGGTGTTTCATCTAAAAACGCTGCCATTGCTGGCCCATTATCGGCGGCCGCACAAAACGCTAGCATATGATGTTTTAGACGGTGTTTTATAAAAACGCTGGAATTGGAAACGCCGGGAGAATCTATTTTTTTTTTGTAGTGACGAGTCATCTTGGACTTGAGGTTTTTGACCGACTTTTTAACGGCCTTATGTGTTGACCAAGGATTTTTGAATTAGTTGGGGCTGAAATGTGTAATGCTATACAATTTTTATCCCATAATTAATTTGTACCAATCCATACATAATTTTTTTTTTCTTTACAAAGATTAATTCAAAGATCAGTAAGAACTGTCACATAAATATTATAGAGTAGTTGTATGATAAAAATGTAATTTCTAGTATAAGAATATATTTCTATATAATTGTGATTGATTATCAACTGGGAAAGAGACACAAAAATTACGTGGACATTCATAAGTTAAAGCCTTCATTAAATGTTACATTTTGCTCTTATTCTTGATGATATTTACAATAGTACCAATGATTCATTTTATAGGAAAAATGTGATAGATTAATACAATATAAATAAGTTAATCAAATCCTTATGAATTACAATTATATTAAAATATATTCTAACATCTAGCATTACTCGGGGTGAAATATAATGGACTTGATGCTGGGAGAACTCATATGTGGCAAGCCAAAATAGTCAAAAGATTAATGCTCCCGTCAATTTACCGAATTGCCGAATTGGTCAAAGCTTAGGAAATCTAAAGAATCACGTGAAGAAAGAAAAAGTGTGTAAATTTTTTTAATTTTTAACAATGATGATCCAAATGTCTTTTTTATTATTATTATTATTATTATTATTATTATTATTTTATGAATGATCCTAATGTTACAAGACCAAGACCAAGACCTTCTG
>NC_081541.1:16506057-16533989 GCF_901000735.1 Corylus avellana
AGACCTTCTGAATAAGAATCTTCTTTGTAATTGACAATCCCATTAATTCAGGGATTTGTCTAGTCATGTAATCTCACTTTCCATTGTTATTTCTTATGTGCAAGCTGTATATATATACCTTGCTATATTATGAATCAAACCATCCAATGAAGTAGCCATTGAACTCAATTACTTTCTTGCATGTGTTTATTTTTATATGTAAGATATTTATGAAATATTAGTGTGGTATATAATATTACTCAATTAATTTTGAAACCAATTAATGGAAGATTGCACAAAAGAATGGCATTGTTCACCTCTTCTTTTAAAGACTTGTACTTTTTTGAATATGAAATCTTTCGTATTTCATTCAAAATAAGATCTAGAGCATAACAGCTCTAACATCTCAGAGCATAACACTCTTACATAATATAGCCAAAACTATGTTAATACAACATCATATATAAAATCAGTAAAATCTCATAGTAAAAAACTATCTATAACAGCAGCTTCCGCTACAACGTCATAGATAAAATCTTTTGAAGACTTTATTTACTTTTTATTTTTTTAAGAGCATAAAGTCCTAATTACATCATCAGAGAGCATAAAACTCTAATAAATCATAACCAAAGGTATGAGGTTACAACGTCATAGAGACAAACATAAAAATCTTACAATCAAGTCATATCTATGACTTCAACATCCGCTAAGCTATGTTCAAACTTCAGTTATATAACAGATCTGCTCCAGATAGACTCAATCTAATACATAGGTAGCCCATATTCCCAACATTTATTTTCCCAGCCATTAGGGCAAAACCCTCACACCGAAACTAATCTTTCTCGACCCAAAGGTCAAGACAAAAACCTTCACCCCAAAGACCGCTCATGAAAGCAGATATAAGGAGAATTCAAATTCTTATTCAAAAAAAGAACAAAAACACAATAATAATAATAATAAAAAAAACAGCAAACAGCTACACCAACCGAGGCTAGGAAGGCGAAAAGCCCAATCGATTTCGGGGAGGTGAAGAGTGGCGTAGCACGGTGGAGGGCGGACGGAGGTAGCGCAACATAAGCAAATTGATGGCCGGAGCAACTAAACTGGTTGGAAAAACAAAAAAATAAAAATAAATAAACTGAAAAAAGAAAGGAAAAAAACAAGAAGGGGAGGGGGAGGAAAGAAGAGGGGAGTAAGGGGGAGGGGAAAAGAGAAGGGAGCACAGAAGAAAAAATTAATGTATTTTAATATATGGTATATTTACTTCATAATCAATGTTCAGATCTTGATCAATGGACAATTTTGTAAATGTACATAAATTCGGAAAGGAAAGTCTTGAAGTTTATTCGACATATAGTAAGAGGACAATTCTCCGAAGTATCTTTTTTCTTTACAACTTGCAGTACTTGTGGCGAGGTCTTTTTCTGCTCCGAAGGATTTTATTACTGACCCAATTAGTACTGCTTAAGCCTAGGGCTGTTAAGTGAGCGAAGCGTCTAGCGAGCAAGCTCGGGCTCGGCTCACATAAGCTCGGCTCGTGCTCGACTCGAATATTAAATGAAGCACTTCATGAACACAAATCTTGGCTCGAATATTAAACGAAGCAAGCTCGGCTCGACTCGGCTAAGCTCGTGAACAGCTCGTATAAGCTCGTGTGTGTGTGTGTGTATATATATATATATATAAACTAAGTAATACATAATTAATTATAAATCTCATAATTATTAAAACCTTCAAATTGCATTTATATTTAAGCGTTAGAGAATGAAAAATTCTAGACCCTTCGTGATCAAAGAGAGAGAGAGTAATCATTAAAAAGACCTCGATTCAATTAGAGCAGACCCAAAAGAAAGGAAGAAGAACCAAGCAGAAACTATTGAGGGAGATTGCGAAAGGCATAAACTATTGAAGAATCAAACAGACCCAAACACTATCACTACCTGTCTGGTGAGCGAGAGTGAGAGAGTGGGAAATGAGAGTTCAGGTGGAAGATTCGTGGTGACTGGTGAGGGGGATTGAGAGAGACGTTAAAAAAATATTTTTTTGTAGGGGGCGTTGCCCCAATGCAGTCTGAATGCAACCTGTTAACTTGTCCCACATTGTTAAGAAAACATCAATCTCTAAGTTTGCTTATCTATAAAATGATGCATATCCTCTCTCTTTGAAATCAAATGTCTTGCTATATTGACTTAGGCTCCATACTCGACTAGCTAGGCTAAGCAAATACTCATATGCAAACTAACTTCTTAAGCCGTATAAGAGTACTTGAAGTTAAAAAAAAAATTAAAAACAAAAACATTAAATATAAGAGCTAGTTCGCGAGCTGGCTCGGCTCGACTTATTATTAGCTCGAGCTCGATTATTTTGACTCGCCCTTGAGCTCGACTCGAGCTCGAGCTCGAGTAAAATTTAAACGAGCCAAGCTTGAACAAGGGAAGCTCGCTCAAGCTCGGCTCGTTTACACCCCTACTTAAGCCACAGCAGCTCTTAGAGCTGTTATTTTCTGTCGCGAGCTAGGACACCAACGGGTAGAGCTTGAAGGGATGCTCTTCACCACCTGCAGGCTTTGCACAAAAAAGATAGGAAATTGAGTATATATACGGAAATCTCATTGAGGAGGCTAGAGGGGCTTTAAGGGGCCTTATTATCTAGAAAGCTCACTCATGTCAAACGCATATATAGCAAATGAGGCATGGCAAAGGAAGCACTCTCTCTTAGTGAGGAACGAATCCTTATTGAGAAATCTCCAAATTGTATTGTTGACATTATCTTTGTCGAGCGTTATACTTCAATTGATCAATTTGATCCTTTCATATATATATATAACAAAAAATTTTGCAGTACTTGTTATTGCCCTTAAAAACCGACTTAATGAATTTATTATTTAAAAAATAATGTTATTTTTACATGCCTAATTATTATGGGCGATTAAATAAGACATGTAACGTGGATTAGAGATAGGGAGTAATATTCTCATCTTCATCGATCATATTCATTTATGATTGACAAGCGCCATATGACACGAATCTATAGCGTGATGACTCTCATACACGTGTCGATGCATGTATCAATATAAAAGAAAAGCATAAAACGAATTCGGAATTAGAAACAATATGATCAACTTCATTAAATAAATCAACTTTTAATTCACATGTTCATTAGTATGTTTCCTAAAATTCTATAACGAAAGTTACAGTACTACTGTCGGTATATATTTACTCGACAAAGAAAAGAAATTAAAAAAAGAGAAGAAAGAAAGCGGTATTTGCTTGTTTTCTTTGGCGCAACAACCGTGTATTTTTAGAAGGCCATTCAAAATAAGAAAAAATTAGTGACCGGCTCCCGGGCTTGGTCCGGACGGCAACCGCTCGAGCCAACACGCCATATTGCGCTTTGCCTTCTCATAGATAGAAGAATATGTATCAAGGTTATTAGCACTCGCAAAATCCTCTGATAACACTCTGCTTGCTTCAACCCTGCAGCCATGGTCGAAGATGGCCGCAAAGATGACAAAGATGATCAAAAGGGTAATACTCCTTCTGAAATTCATCTTAAAAATTAACGCCCTATATATGTTGGTGAAATGTATGAAATAAGTCGTGAGAAGTTTTGTTATATGTTTTTTTTGTAGTCTTTAAGGAGAGATTTTGAGTGTCTGTGGATGTGTATAATTAACAGGTGAAGGTATATATTTATAGTGTTAGAGCTGCAGGTACCCGATTTTTTGGACTCATCAGGGTGGTGGTGGGCACTGACGTCTTCCGTCATTGGTAGGCACTGACGTCTTCAACTTCCGTGTTGACCATGGTGTTTGGCTTACGTGTATGTGCGATTGCGCTCCAAGGTACGAATGGGTCAACGGCTACAGCGTTTGAACATGCAGTTTGATAACTTTGATTATTATAATTAGAATGGCGTTTGCTCGTGGCTTGAATTTCAATAAGAAATTAAGACTCGAAAATGGAAGCAGTGACAACACAGCTTAATTAAAAGTCAATCTTTACAGCTTCAGTCAAATTAAAAATATGATAACTGAGTTAAGCTGAGGTGTAATTAACCTGAAGTTTTTCTCAAGTATCAATATCCTTTAACACCTTTAACATGATTTAAGCTCACGAATCAAAATATTATATATTGGCCTTTTATGAGGAGGTTGATACTTTGTTAAACATGATCTTAGCATGATAATTTTTAACATGATTTATAAAAATTATAAACTAAAAAAAAAAAAAGTTGGAAGAGTACTACATGGTGGAGCCCACTACCCTCATTTGTCATATTGGGGATGGCCAAACCAACCTCAAAAATTCATTCCAGGTCATTTGTTGTAAGTGTTGAGTTACACTTTGAGAAGATATAAAGAAAAATAGTAGTTACTATACTTAAGTGGACTCAAGCTCATTAGCTTAGGCTTTTAGGTTACAGTTGTGTCCAAATATGTATATTAATGTTCTTTTAGTAAAAACTTTCAAACCCTTTATATCCCAAAATTCTCATCCTCCATACCCTATCTGATGTAGCGTGACTTAGTGGGCTGCAGTGAAAAACATAAATAAGCAGTGGATAAATAACTCCAGATCTAGATTCTATCAAAGATCTAATAATTACTCTTGACAAAACTAGATACTCTCTAGATTTTGAAGGAAAAGAGGAATAAACTCAACTCTGAGTATTCTCATTAATCAAAATCAATAATAAACAACAACCGATAAATTAGAGGCTATAAGCTTGTATTTATAGCCCCAAGACTCATAAACCTAATAAAATATAACATAAATACCCCGAAAACCCAAAACCTAATAAAATAATGAAATATTGACTCCCAAAACCCTAATCCTACTAAAACAAGAAAATAAAGACGGCTTAACCTAATTAAAATGCAGAAAATAACATAATGGTCCTGTGTGCGCTCGATAGTAGCACGCGGGCGATCGATCGCAGACCGAGCGCTTGATTGCAGTCATAGCGTGCGCTTGATCGCAGTATCAGACGCCCGACTGTTATCCAATCTCCATCATTCTCCCCTGGTTGGAGAGAATTCGTCCTCGAATTCGGCCGGTTCTTTCCACGGTCCTTCGGATGCCTAGTCAACTCATTCCACTCGCCCCTTCTTAAAATCACAAAAAGGAAACACCCCAAAATAAACGTGACACTTCTCTTCATCGAAATACCTTGATGGTTGTCATGAAAGCCCCACACACCACTTTGCAATATCTAGGATTTGCCGTACTTCTCTCGTTCCTTCTCCCTTCCACGTGCCATGAAAATACTCAAGAATAGGTTAACCATTGTTTTCCTTGTGAGCATATAATTTTCTTCATCAGCATAAAACTCACCACAATCATTGTTATGAGAATCGGATAAGATATTGTCTACACCAAGGAAATCAACATAACCTAATTCTTCATCACTAAAATTAGGTAATTCACCTGGAAGATCTTCTTCAACCTCTTTATAATCGCCAATGTCAACCATGGGTTCTTCCTCTTCTAATGGGTCATCTTCTTCGGGATAGAGACCGCCAAACATGGAAAAAAACCCATCTTCTTCGTGCTCCTCCGTGGGTCTTTCCTCTTCCCATGAGTCATCTTCTTCGAGCTTCTCATCATAGGTTGGTGGAGAATTCCAATCCACAAATCCTTGCGAAGAATCTTCAACATCTTCATGTGTGAACTCTTCATCAATGAACTCGGATTCTTGAAACTCTTCATCCACAAATTCTATTTCCTCGTCCATAGAATATGGATTTGGTTGATGGATTTGAGGGTCGCGAATAATGGTCAAGTTGGCCTGTCGCGGCATCTCCGTCTCAATCCATGCCCTCCGTCGTTGAGATTGCGCCCTACAAGCGACAACCACATTTTCTTCATCCACAAAGCGTGGGGTTGTTTGATGGTGACAAACTTTAAGGCCACCCATGTTGTTAACTCGGGTCATGAAGACTTCTATTTGTTTCCGTAGTATCTCCACATCATCCTTCATGCGTTGCCAACGAATCGCTGATTGATTCGTCATCTCCGTTGCCTCCCTAGGCACCTTTTTTTTTTGGACTTTTCTATCTTTTCTTTTTGTGTGTCGAGCTTGACGCTTGTATTCCATGATATAGCATGGGCTTGTGCCGTTTGAAATTCCTTCCGTACTCCGCGCCACACATAAGGATTGACAGGTTCACCCTCAATGATAAATTTGTCTCCCGCCCTCGCATACCGCTATCTTGGTTGACGACAACGAACGCTCGGACCATCCATATCGGTCAAGTGATCAGTAGGGACCCCATGTTGGGTGCGCGCATGCCTCTTCTTCCGCACGGTTAGACCACCAAACCTCTCATCCATGTGCCTCAAATGAATCGCCGGTTGCTCCTTACGTTCTACTTCCGTGCGCACGTGCACCTCATTCATGTCTGTAAAGCGGTTGCTCCTCCCCATTCATGGAAAGTAATTGAGCTCTGATACCAACTGATACAACGTGACTTAGTGGGCTGCAGCGAAGAACATCAATAAGCAATAGATAAATAACTCCAGATTTAGATTCTATCAAAGATCTAAGAATTATTCTTGACAAAACTAGATACTCTCTAGGTTTTGAAGGAAAAGAGGAATAAACTCAACTCTGAATATTCTCATTACTAAAATCAATAATAAACAACAACCGATAAATTAGAAGCTATAAGCAAGTATTTATAGCCCAAAGACTCATAAACCTAATAAAATATAACATAAATACCCCTAAAACCCAAAACCTAATAAAATAACGAAATATTGACTCTCAAAACCATAATCCTACTAAAACAAGGAAATAAAGACAGCTTAACCTAATTAAAACGTAGGAAATAACATAATGGTCCCGCGTGTTTTCGATCGCAACACGCGGGCGATCGATCGCAGACCGAGCGCTAGATCGCAGTACCAAACGCCTGACTATTATCCAATCTGCATCACTATCCTTGCACTAGTTCATATTGGTACCCACAAATGGTTCCACCATTGCACCAAGTTCCCACGCTGGAGACAGGCGTAGGTAGGGTTGCTGAGATTCTTGGCCATTCACTTCCTGGTGAATCCTAGTGACCAAACAACCCTTACAACTTGTTGGGATTCCCAGACCAATATAGACTTAAATGAATGCTATTTTAACACTATTTTAAAGTTAAAAGAATGCTAGACTTTAAAGTTTACACTTTTCATGCAAATGTTAACGTTATAGACTTAAATGACCTAACTTTAAACCATTAGTAATGGAAAGACAACTATTATTGCAATTTAACACAGCTTAATTATGAGAGATAAAACCATAGCTTAAACAGAAGAGGTAAACCATAGGTTAGGACTACGTTAAGCTTTATATGTTAAAGGTGGGAGCTTTCCAAGCTATAGGAGTACACTCTTAAAAGCGGCCTTTCGCTCTCTCTCTATGTCTAAGGTCGAATATCAGAAAATCGGGGAAATGGGGGTCTAGGATTCAACCTCGCCCCATTTCATTTGCATATGTAGTGCCACCATTCAATTGTTTTAAAGTAACGAACAATTGTTTTATGCAACATAGTACCGTTCGATTGTTTAAAGGGAATGTAATTTAAAACCCTAGTTTATCATGTTTTCGAACGGGCCATTCAACACCTTATAACTCGTTTGGGTTCTTTACATAATGTAAAGTTATGAGCATCTTTGAGTATAAAAGTATGTGAATACACACATAAATTAGAAAGATGGGTACATGTAGTTTAAGTAAGATGCATATGGCTTACTCTGCATGTTTTTTTTTTTAGTGACTTCTCATGTTAGCTGCTTTAAAAAAATTATAAAAAATAAAAAATTATAAAAATAAAAAAATAAAAATAAAAATAAATAAAAAAATTACTTATAACACATCATGTTAACCGATATGTACCCTTAATACTCGAAACAAAATATGAGAATTATAAATATAAAGAATGACTTATCATCATATTTGAATAAATAAATGAATCTTATTTTCAATTTACAATTGTTCGGTATAATCCATATATATATAGCAAAAGCCACATTATCTCTCGAGCAACAAAAAAAAAAAAAAAAGGGAAAAAATTTGTCTATTGTTGTTTTCTTGGGTGTAAACCTGCTATAAAAGCTTTCACAATTTGAATAAATCAGTGACCGTCTCCTGGGCTGGGACCGGACGGCAACCTTTCGAGCCAATAAGCCATGCTGTGCTTGGCCCTCTCATAGATGGAGGAATATGTCTCCAGGTGATTAGCACCGGAAAAATCCTCGGATAACACTCTGGCTGCTTCAACCCTGGTATGGCTCATGATGGCCACAGAGATGAGCAAGATGATCAAAAGAGTGCTTGTCTTTCTGAAATTCATCTTGGGTGGGAAGAAGTTGGTGGAATGAATAAACTTAATCGATATTTGGTATAAATAAGAGCTTTCGATGAGTGCTTGTGGAAGTGAATGACAAAGTATGAATAAGCGAAAGGATTTATATATAGTGGCAGAGTTTTGAACCGGCAGTGGGGATTTCGTGGGGTTTTAAGGATTTCGTGTTGACCAACAAGTTTTGACTTTTGAAATGATCGAGGGACTTGGTTTTGGTGGGTAAAGTTCATACATGGGCTCCCCACCTCCCGAGTATGAATGTTTCAACGGCTGAATCATTTACCATGAATATTGTAATTTACGAAAATGGCCTTGTGAATCACAAGAAGTCAATATAGGTGGAGAGCAAGAAAAAGCATTCGTCAATTTATTTACTTAACCAACTTGACCGGCGGGTAATTAAGTGGGTAACTCTGTAAAACTGAAATATGATTTGGCCGGTTAATTCAGTCCAAAGTTTGAATAGATCGACTTAGATCGCTTGTCTTGTAATTCTTCGACTTCGACAGAAACCAAGTAATTTGTTTGAGAAAATCACCAAATGATACGTGTTTAATTTCTCTAAAATAATGGCCATAATGCTCTTTGGTCTGTTTTTAATTTTGAGGAATGCTTTGTTTCATTAAAAAGTTTATTTTTTGACCATTTTAATCTCATGTGACATGGTCCATTTTAAAATTAATAGATTTTAAACAATAAATTAATATTTTTTTGAAAAATGGACCATGCCACTTAGAATTAAAATAGCTAAAAGATAAATTTTTTAATGAAACCCAACATTTCTCATTAATTTTTTTTCACATTTTGATTTGTTTGGTTTGTACGGTTCCTAAGATCCTCAACAGTACTATTATACCCTATAACTTATTAGTCCTTGGGTATGAATTTTCTTCAAACTAATATATAAAATATCAAGAGTCTTTACCTTCAAGGCCAAGTGATGATGCTATAATACTCATATCCAATTCTTCAAGCCATATTTTCCTTAAACAAATTTCAAAGATTAATCGGAAATATTCAAGTCTTTACTTTTGAATGGACTCTGCCGAAAACTAGAGAAAATTGTTTAAAGGAAAGAACTGATCGAGACAGCTGACCATTTTTAATGATCATTATGTCGTTTGGTCTTTGGTCTCCAGGGTTTGTAAGATCCCCACTACGCTATGTTGCCATTTGAGTAGCAATATGTTGCATGACATAAAAAAAATAAAAAATAAAAAGGGGGAAGGCTGTTGCACAATCCCCTACCGGGTGCAACGATACTCGCTGCCACTTCACGACACCTATTCCCTCGGTTGGTTGTGTGTCCCATGCAATATGCATTTTCACAAAGTGCACTCTAATAGCAGCCACGACACATTATACCAACAATCATTTGATGATAACATTAAAAAAAAAAAAAAAAAAAGTTCACTTGAAAAGAGTAATTATATCATACAATTAAAATGATGTGAATGATGTAATAGAAAAAAATAATTTTTATTTTATAATTTAATTTATTAATGTTACTGAATAAACTTTCATATGAAAGACAAACAATTTAGACTGTTAAAATCATTATTTGCTTTGAATTTTAGTAGTTGAGTTTTCAATTTCAAAAATAAGGTATTTAGGTTTTGCTCAAATTTTAAATAAATCAATTTGTCACTTTATCATTAAAATTAACAGTTTATCATGTGCCTCGTTCATGTCATTTGACATCCCAGCCTCTATGTTAGCACTTAATATCAATGCCACATCATTCAATAAGTATACCAAGTCATCCACAAAAAAAATTAAAAAAAGAACCGGTTTAGATAAACAAATACCATCTTATTTGTCATTCCAATCTTCTCGGTCTATAGCATCAAAATCATCATGGGTTCATCTTTGTGTCCAGAGATAGAGGAATAGAGCCGGTATAAGCCATGGCCTCCCCCAAATTCACCAGGTAATTTTTTTTTTTTTTTTTGGCCTGTTGGTCCTTACTAATTAAATTTTTTAGCCCTTAGGTCTTGTCGATACTAATTGTTACCTCCATCCTTGTTTGTGTCAAAATTCTATCATTGACAAGATTTTTTCTCGTGAATTGTTGGGTCATGGATCAGCTTCATAAGGCCCAATAGACTTATAGGCCCGATCCAGCAAGCTAACAAAATTGTTAAGGCTTCGAACAACTTAGCCCGATTAGGTCTCGGACGGCCCAGTCAGAGACCCAACTCATTTGGGGCAAAACGGTCTTGTGATGAGGATAGGTCGGTCATTTTACAATGCAGATATCAATACACTCTCGATAAACGGGTAATCTTATCCCATATTTGAAAAGGCTATCCACCTTCAATCAGAACGTGGACAAGCTGTCAACATAGAAGCCCATATGATTATCCGAGAACAACTCAAGCATTTAAATCTGAGGTTATTAGATAAAACCTCTTATCCTATAATTTCAAACTCCTAAGATTGAGGAACGGCTAACAACCTATATCCTTCGCCAGCAACTGTACAGCAAATACTGAGGGATATGGAGGTCATCAATCACGGAACTACAACTACTGAATGCCTATAAAATGCAAGTCAGATCTCAACTTTCAGGTGATCGCAACTCTTACTTTCTAGCTCTTTGTTGCTTATATTTTCTTCCTCCAAAATACTAATTTAGGCATCAGTGCTTCCCCGTCGGAGCAACCGCTGGTAGCCTTGATTCTTTCCCTGTTTGTTCATTTTGGAGCCCGACTCCTCCTCGACCACCGTAGCAGATCTCTAGCGAGTGTGTCACGTTACCCCTCAGAAAACTGTGCATAAGCAGTTTTGCCCCATCTGTGGGAACTCAATTTTTATCAGTTCTTAGCATCTACAATCCGAAATGGTGACTACACGTTCACATCCTCAACCGAAGACTCAAGTCGGTGCACCCCGCGCAACTGGAACGCCTCATACTTTCACCGAATTCATGAAACAGATGACTGAATCCATGGATGCATTGAAGAAGCAAAATGAAGATCTTGCCACAAGGCTCACGATCGCTGAAGGCCGTAATAGCAGGAGGGATCGAGAGCATGTAGAGAGGCGAGCGAAAGAGCATGAAGAGTGATGTGAAAGAGAGAGACGCGAAGAGATCTGCAGAGGGAAGCGGGCTCAAAACCATCACGAAGATGATGCAAGTTCTGTTCATGGCAGCCCTCATACGACTGTAGAAAACGAGAGATCTCACCATACCAGGCATAACGAGACCAACGTTCATGCCGATGTGGAAGATCTAAAGAGGAAGTACGATGAAATGGCCTGCCAAATGGCTGATGGTGGAGATGGAGATAAATCAATGGCATTAGAACTCATGGAGAGTACCAATCTACCCTTCACTGATCGAGTGATGAGCTACCCTTTACCTAACAAGTTTAAGATGTCTCATATAGATAAATATGATGGCAACGGAGATTCTGCGGAGCATATGGAAAGTCTTCGTGCACATTTTGTCCTTCATGGTACTCCAGATGAGAGCTGAGGGGCCATTGATGGCTAAACTAATGAAGAAATCTACCTATCTAACTCTTCGCTAGTTTTTAAATGAGGTTGAGGAATACATCAACCAGGAAGAAACTGTTGGGGCTCTCATGAAGTCTCAGAAGGAAGCCACCCAGGTCAAAACCAGTAGTGACAAGGTAGTACCAGCAAGCTCCGAGAAAAAAGAAGAGAAGAACCTGAAGAAGTCAGGGAAGAAAGTTGCTCCGTCTTTTCCACAGGTGGAGCCTTAGAGAATGCAAGGCCAGAGGATCACCCCACTGAACACTAGTTTGACCGAGATATTCATGGAGATCAGGAGAGATCTTGCTTTCAAATGGCCAACCAGAATGAGAGGGGGTCTGAGAAGACGTGACCCTCAAAAGTTCTGTGAATACCACCACGACCACGGTCATTTAACTGAGGAATGCGTAACCCTACGCTAGGAGATTGAAAACCAGATCAGGAGTGGTTAGCTGTTAAGATTCCTGGCAGATGAGAGGAATAGGGGTAGAAACCCTTAGGAGCTCCCATTGCTTGAAGGAAACCGAGAGGCTCTAGGAAACCGGGAGATGAGTGATGTGCAAAATACTACCTAAATTAATAGATAATATTTAGTACCTTTTAACTCACAAGTGCACAAGATCAAAACAGTAGTATAGTAGGCAAATACGAGATCATTCCCACGAGGATTGGTAAATTATGTTTAGAAGTAAATTCCTATTTAATTAAAAGATAAAATTCAATTGTCACGATTGAATTCAATAAACAAAAACTAAAAAGATTAGGGTTTTGATATCCACCACTAATTATATTAAGCTACTATATCAATATGCCAATGCTTTGATCAAGTTATGTCTATGTAATGTTTGTCAACCTAAGGGCATGGTGTATACTTCTTAAGCTAGAGATTTTCCTAAGCAACGAGTTAGGCATGTTGTATACTCCTTAAGTTAGAGATTTTCCTAAGCAACGAGTTAGGCATGGTGTATACTCTAACTCTTTTCTTCCCTAAAGGATTTAGCATGGTATATACTAAGTTGTTCTTTAGAAAAGCATATGTTCTATGGAAATCGACAAACACACGTGGCCTAGGGCATGGGTGTATACTCCCGGTTCCTCATGTTGATTAACCCAAGAATCCGGCGTGGATATCTCTTGTTACTTATGTTAAACCCAGGACTCGGTCATCCAAATTGATTTAACTAACTAGTCCATACCACATGCATATGTTGATCAGGCATACACATATGAGGAATTCATGCAAGCAGGTATTAATCAAGTTAAATAGCACAACAAGATCATCACAAAGGTGCCAATATTGAAATATTTATTAAACATAACTAGGGCTTCAATCTAGCCCTAAATAAAATATAAACTACATAATAAAGATAAAAGGTGGAAGAGAAGAAAAACCCAAACTCCTCTTGATTCAGCCTTCAGTTCCTTTCCAGAGCTTGTGCCTCTTTTCTCCACACCTATTCCTAGAGGCTAAGAGGTCTATTTATAGGCTTTAGAAGTCCTTGTTACACAAGTAAACCTAGGAATTTCGTAGGGTTTTAATCCTATTACAAGTTGGAGTTGGAAAACCCTAATATGGAAATACTAACAAGCTGGCCACACTTTTGACTTTGTCTCCTGCGCACGGGTGGGATCGATCGCAACCCATGTGCGCTCGATCGCACGTCTGCGATCGAGCCTCCACTGTTGTGCGCTTGATCGCGCGTAGCCGCATCATGCATATTTTCTCTGGTCGTGCACTCGATCTTAAGGATCCTGCGATCGATCACAGTGTCAGGGAGCTCCAATTTTCTCAATCTTCTCTTTTTGAGCCCAAATCACCTAGTTTTATTTTATTTTCTTCCAAAAGGCTGTAAAAGCATGAAAAACACAAAAATGAATTAAAATGGCCTAATTAACTAAAACCAAAGGATTAAAACATGCAAGTTAAGGGGTGAAAATATGAATATTTTAGCACTTATCAATAAGGCAGAGATAGGATGCTGGTCAGAGGAATGATCGGTACGTTGAGCCGATACACAATCGGCAGGCTAAACCAATAAACAATCGAGATGCGCATCCACCGCCTCGGAATCAGGATGTAGTAGATGAGATCCACACTATCTTTGGAGGGATAGCTGGTGGAGGAGAGTCTAATTCAGCTAGGAAGGCACATGCAAGAAGCATGCAACACGACGAGGTTTTCTCTCTGCAAAGGCCTCCTAAGGTCACCAAGAAGAATTCATTTGTTTTGTTCTTTTCTAAGGAAGATGCCAGGGAGTAGTGATGCCCCATGATGATGTGATAAAATTAATGGTAGCTAACCATGTGATCCATCAAATCTTAGTGGACAATGGAAGCTCGGCCGATATTCTTTATTGGCCAATTTTTAAACAAATGAGCATTGATCGTGACAGGATCAAACCGTTTGGTTCACCTTTGATCGGATTTGCAGAAGAGCAAGTCCAACCCCTAGGACTCATCTCCCTCCCTGTTACAGCGGGAACATTCCCCAAGCAATCAACTGTCATGGTGGACTTCTTGGTGGTTAACAGACCATCTCCCTACAACTCAATCATTGGTTGGCCAGCTTTGAACAAGTTGAAGGCTGAAACTTTGACTTATCACCTGATGATGAAGTTCCCTACAAAAGAGGGAGTCGGAGAAGTGAAAGGAGATCAAGTGGCAACAAGAAAATGTTACAACACTTCTCTCAAGAAGGCCTCGAACCCCACTCTAACAATCAGCGCAGAGGGTAGCAGAAGCAAGGATGAACCGAAAGGAGAATTGGCCGAACCATTGGAGGATGTAGTTGTGGGAGAAGGTAAAATTGTGAAGATCGGGACACAACTCACCCCAAAAGTTCGAGACGGTCTCGTCACCTTCCTCTAAGAAAACATAGAGGTATTTGCATGGACTCATCAAGACATGCCAGGAATCAGCCCTAAGGACATCTTCACCAGCTCAATGTGGATCCGAGTATGAAGCCGATGAAGCAAAAGGGAAGAAAGTTTGCTCGAGAGCAAACTATGGCTATAGCTGAAGAAGTAGAGAAGTTACTTTAAGCTTGGTTCATCGAAGAAGTCTACTATCCCGATTGGTTAGCCAATGTTTTATTGGTTAAGAAATCCAATTAGAAGTGGAGAATGTGCATGGGCTTCACCGACCTCAATAAAGCATGTCCTAAAGACAGCTTCCCCTTGCCGCATATTGACGAGTTGGTGGACTCGATAGCCGGGTACAACTTGCTTAGTTTTATGGATGCTTTTTATGGTTACAACTAGATCTACATGCATCCAAAATATCGAGAGAAGACCGCGTTCATAACGAACCGAGACTTGTACTGCTACAAAGTCATGCCCTTCAGCCTAAAGAACGCAGGGGTGACGTACCAAAGACTAGTGAACAAGATGTTCTAAGACCAGATTGGACGCAACATGAAGGTCTATGTTGATGACATGCTAGTCAAGAGTGTGCTACCGCAGGATCATATATATGACTTACAAGAAACGTTTAAGACATTGAAGCAGTACGGGATGAAGCTGAATCCCCCGAAGTGCGCGTTTGGAGTATCATCAAGAAAATTTCTCGGTTACATGGTCTCAAACCGAGGACTAGAGGCCAACCCTGAAAAGATCCAAGCAGTCCTGGATATACAATCCCCTGAGAACACGAAGCAGCTTCAGTAGTTAACGGGTAGAATTGCGGCATTTAACCGATTCATCTCTCATTCAATCGACAAATGCCTTCCATTCTTTAAAATTTTGAGGAAACCCTTTGAGTGGTCTGAAGAATGTGAAGAAGCTTTCGAACATCTGAAGAAGTACCTAGTTAGTCCACCTCTGTTGAGCCGAACTGTTCCCGGAGAAGCATTATATTTGTACCTAGCTGTCTTTCCAATGGCAATCAATGCAGCTCTCGTCCGAGAAGAAGAAGGCATACAGAAGCCAGTATACTTTGTTAGCCGAGCCTTGAGAGGAGCCAAGGAAAGGTATCCCTAGAAAAAGTTGGCCTTCGCTCTAACTATTGCCTCAAGGAAGCTTCGGCCATACTTTCAAGCCCACACCATAAGAGTTCTAACTGAGTACCCATTGAAAAAAGTGCTACAGAAGTTAGATCTATCTGGCAGATTTGCTAATTGGGTGATTGAACTCAAGAAATTTGATATTAAATTCCTCACACGAAATGCCATCAAAGGTCAATCATTGGCGTATTTTCTAGCAGAATTCACCAATTTGACCGACACTGAAGAATGGCTAAGGGATGAGATGTGGGTGATTTATGTATATGGGTCATCAACAAGAAGACATGGAGGAGCCAGAGTAGTGTTAATCACACCTAATGGAGAAGAGCTGTGTATCGTTGAAGTTGGAGCTCTAGACTACCAACAACGAAGTCAAGTACGAAGCAGTCTTGGCAGGACTCAGCTTGGCTCGTGAAATGAGAGCCGAATTCATGGAATTACGAAGCGACTCTCAAGTAATTTTCAGACATATCCAAGGTGAATTCGAAGCTAAGGGAGAGAAGATGAAGCTGTACTTATCGAAAGTACAAGATATGCAGAACTCTTTCAAAAAATTCTGCATCATAAAGATCCCAAGGGAGGAGAACGAAAGAGCCGACCATCTAGCTCGGATGGCGTCGACGACAAGTGACAACATGGGAGAACCTAAAGAACAAGTCCAGATCCTAACACAACCTACCATAGCTGAGACAATCTCAGTATCGGCAACCGAGGTGATACTCGAATGGCAAAAGGAGATAGTGGAATACCTGGAGAGGGGAACCCTCCCGTCAGAAAAGAAACTGGTGACCCAATTGAGGACTAAAGTTGCTAGATTTACCATGGTAAATGGGACCTTATACAAACAGGGTTTCACGTTACCACTCCTCAAATGTGTCTACAAGAAAGAAGGTGATTACATCTTTTATGAGATCTATGAGGGCATCTACGGCAGTCATTCAGGAGCAAGAGTGCTGGCACACAAAGCAATCCGAGCAGATTTTTATTGGCCGAACTTGAGTCGACACTCGGTCAAGATGTCCAAAATTGTGACAAGTGCCAGCGCCTCGCCAACGATACCAAGCAGCCCCTGAGGAATTAAGCTCAATCTCCTCACCATGGCCCTTCTCACAATAAGGGGTAGATATAGTGGGACCATTACCTCGTGGAAAGGGGGTGTTCGATTTGCAGTCGTGGCTGTGAATTATTTCACCAAATGGGCTGAAGTAGAAGCCCTAGTTAACATCACAGCCAAGAGTATAGAGGGGTTTCTATGGAAGAACGTCATCTGTCGATAAGGCATTCCGCATGCATTCGTCACATATAATGAAAAACAATTCGACTAAGATTCATTCCGAGAATGGTGTGCCAAACTCCACATAAGAAACTAATTCTCATCTTCGAGGCATTCCCAGGCTAACGGACAAGTAGAAGCCACCAATAAGACGATCTTCAAAATTTTGAAGAAAAAACTTAGAGATCGCAAAGGAAATTGGGCAGATGATCTTTCAGAAGTCTTATGGGCATACTGAACTACGAAAAGAACTCCAACCCTAGAGACCCCATATGCTTTAGCCTTTGGAACAGAGGTAGTCATTCCAACCGAGGTGGGGTTGGGCAATTTCTGAGTAGAAACCTTTCGGCCTCACACTAATGATGAGGGTATCAAACTGCATTTGGACTTGCTACAGGAGAAACGGGATCAAGCCCAAGTAACCATGTCAGCTTACCAGGAAAAAGTGGCTCGGTACTTCAACAAGAGAGTCAAGCATATAAGCTTTAGGGTGGGAGATCTAGTTTTACAAAAAGTCACCATCATTACCAAGGACCCAGCTGAAGGGAAGCTAGCTTCAAACTGGGAAGGACCCTAGAAGGTGATCGAGAGCCGAAGAGCGGGAGCGTATTACCTCGAAGATTCTGAAGGAAAAGCACTCCCTAGGCCGTGGAATGCCGAGTACCTCAAAAAATACTTTGTCTAAGTTATTGTAATAATGGGACCCGTTTTATGTTGTAAGTTTCATTTCATTAAATAAAAGAGTCTCCCAAGATTACAATAGCATTCAAAGTTTGAAGAATAAAGCCAAAGAGCTCTCCCGAGATTAAACTTGGCAAGCATAACTAAGGCACTTTTTCAAGTTTAACCTGCCAAGAACATAAAGCCTCTGAAGAAGGATTGTTCGGAAAAGGTTAATCTCAAGAACCCGAGAGCCCTCGTCTGCTGCTCGTCTGACGCACGTCCGAACGGAGGCCAGGCAGAGAGGTCTCGTCTGTTGCTCGTCTGACACACGTCCAGACGACTATGTTAATTTCCTGGTTTTCCTGTTTTATTTTCGTGCTCGTCCGAACGACTTTATGTCCCGTCCGGACGGCTATGTTATTTTCTCCTTTTTTTCCTATTTTATTTCCATGCTTGTCCGTACGGCGTTATGTCCTGTCCTGATGGCCATCGTAGCTTTTCAATTCCGATTTTATTTCATATTTCAATTAGGGTTTGGAGTCTTGGGGCTATAAATATGTTTGTAATCCTAAGAATGCAGCTTTCATTATTATTTCAGTTTTTCATAAATAAGAAGCCTTAGAGTGAAGTTTTCATCATATTTTCCTTCAAGCCATAGATAGACTCTATAGTTTTGAAAAGAATTCTCAAATCTTTGATAGACTCAAGATCTAGAATTAATTATATTTCTTCTTGTTACTGTGTTCTTTGCATCCCACAAAGTCAGGTTGCATCAATAAATATATATATCACAAGTTAAAGAGTATTACAAAATTCAGATACAATGCATCCATTAATGCAACTAAAGGCAAAGCATCCCAACAAACATTAGACCACAGATCGATGCTTCAAACCTTCATGACGAAAGCCCGAAGGAAATTCCAAAAAAGTAAACCCAGAGCAATCAATCCAACAAAACTGGCGGTGCCTCTCCAAATATCAGGGAAATACGCAGTTGTCAATAATGACATGTTACGGTTCCAATAGTTTCCACAGTGATCATTAAGTTGTTGAGCGAGATCACTGTAACAAGATTTAACTTCCATAATCTCATAGCCGAGCTTGTTAATTAGAGTCATCACCTCAGCGTTGCTGCCGAGCCCGTTTACAATGACCTTTTTTTCAACAAGCAAATCCACATCTTCTTCTTTGTTGAGAAGACAACCCAATAGCAAAACATAATTGCAGATGTAAGATTCCCACGGGTAATGACATTGCTCAAAGGCCATAAAGTTTCGGAAAATGTGTTCTGTTTGGTCGTCTACGGTAAACAGAGGGACTTTCAAGAGAGGTTGTATTCTTTTCAAGCACTTCGAGCATTTCAAACAGGGTAAGCAATTTAAGTACCAGAAACAATTTAAGAAGGGACAGCTTTTCAAGCACTTATTCTTCATGAATTGTATGTCAAGTAAACCTCTTCCACAAAATGGCTTGAATCTCACTCCTGCCTTTTCCAGCTTTGTTGCACTTGGTGGAAGTCCAATGTTGTTATTGGTAGGTTTCAGGTGCTGTGGAAGGTAATATGTTCTGTCCAAATCAACGAAATGTAAGGGATCCTTCTCTCTCTCGTTCTCAATATTGAGCCCCAAGTATTTACAGGCAAGATCAAGAAATGGAGTATCATTGGAGGCAGATTCATATAATTCTATGAGAACATAATATGGAAGTTGATTCTCGAGTAGCATCAAGTCCTCAACTATTTTAGATCGCCGCCATGGTTTACTTAATATATAATCGTTTTTGTCTTCTGGATTTTCTGAATATCTCAAGAAGAGCTCAATGATAAAGATAGCATCCAATAGAATCATTTCTACAAAAGCTTCAGTTACCTCAAAGGTCTCTGAATAGCAACGGGTGATTTTTTCTTTGTTGGGTTCAATTAAGCTTGTAAGATCCTTCTGGCTCTTCCCAGCACGAATACAAAACTTCTTCCAATATATGACTTTTTGGATTTCCATGTCGCTCAATTCTTTTCGACCGTTATGAAAGGGGCCTATTGAAACTAGCTTAGGAGTATAGGCTTCTTCATTTACCTTGCGGAGTTGCTTGGGAACCCTGTAGATATAGCACTCCCGCCACTGATCAGATACCAGTTCTGGTTGAGTGTCAATGAGGAACACCTTGCATTGAAGTGGTTGTAAAGTCCATTCACCAACTGCAGAGCAAGGCTTCTTTTCCATCCCTCAACTCCCTTTTCCTAGTGAGAAATAAACAACATTCACTTTTTTATTTGCTTATTTAGGAGTTTTCAGCATTAGCTCATTGCTTTTAGGTTTTCTTTGTAAAGTGTATAGTTGTTTTTTTTTAATGAAAGTTACTCTAACACTTATAATAGAATATAATACAATGAAACTGCAAAACCTTATTTCAATAATCACGTGGCACAGCTCTCAGCCCACAACTGCATATGGATCATGATTCTCTACAATTACAAATACATTGTAGATTATAAAATTATGTAATTTAGGTCATTTATTGTACCAAATAGATTGGAAAATGCCACACATTAAAAAGGTAGCATGTTACTAATGAGAATTGAGTATATTTTCATGAAGTTCTTGTTCTCTATGTCGTACAAAAGCTTTGAGCTAAAAACCGTAGTTTTGTTTTATGAAAAAGCGTCTTCACAAAAGTGAAGAAGAAGCGTTTTGAGAAAAAAATCATTTTTAGATGACTCTTGGTAACAATTTATTTAAAATTGTAAGGAATCCTATTCCATAATGCTATTTAATATTTTCCATACTCTTATTTTGTTGGCATATATGGGTCCTATAGATTCAATGGTTGATTTTTTTTTAAAAAAATAGAGGATAAAAAAGGCATAAGAGAATACAGAGGACCCGGGCATGCAAAGATCGAAGTGCAACAAAAAGCAGTTCTGGAAAATATGAAAATATTTGTAGGATTTATTTAATATATGAATCGGGTTTAATCAATCATTTAATCTCCAATATTAAACGACTTAAACTAACAGAAAGTCTGCCTAATTCGATTAATTTATTAGGAGTAATTAAGCTCCCAACCACTAAGCCAACTCCTCCTGTGGTTTGGAAAAGTTCAACACATTAATTATAATATAAATCAATTCTGGGATACCAAGTATCTCAAATTTTGACATCAATTTTCATCTTCAATCCATTAGGGATTTCTTATAAACTGAATAATTGGATCTGAATTTGAACTTGAAAATAAAGTTGTAAATTTAAATAATTGATTAGAAGGAGAATATTAGATTTTATCTCCCAAATGGTGAAGATACCATGCATAATGACTAGTACTGTATGAATAAACTGAACTATATATGTTATTATTAAAGGAAACTTTTAACACATGATCTTATGAAAAAGAACATAACAAAGTGAAATATATAGAGGGTAATTATAGAACCTGCAAATTTTGCTTGTAATATTGCTTGAAAGCTCCACAATCCCTCCTTTTATGGTTTCTCCCCTCTAATTTCTCAGTGAAAATATAGCCTTTCTTCTTCTTGCAACCCCATATATATATATATATATAAACTTCATGCATGTGGTCTTCCCTGTCGTTATGAGGCCTCGCATAACAAAGCAAATTGTTCAAATTAAATTTATCAGTTTGGACAAAGACTCAGCTCGAAGTCTATCATTTTTTAGAAACTTGTGAAAAGTCGTACTTTTTTTGTTTTGAATCAGTCTTGCAAACTTTCATTTCTAGAAAAGACTAATCAGTAGAGCATATAGTGAGGGGCTTCCTCCAAATAGACTAGTTCGTCCATACATAAGAGAAAGTGCCTCTTCGGCTAGCCTATGAGCTATCCTATTTCCCTCCCTCCTCACACTACAAGAATTTAGGTCTTTAGGGGCGACTTCGAGTCAACCCTAAAAGTCCAAAAGTGGACGTTGTTGACAACAGCGTCGACTCAACAACGTCCACTTTTAGACCTTAAAGGTGTCGACGCTAATAGTCCGACCCTAATGATCAAATGAGTGATTATCAGCGTCCACTTAAAGTCGACCATAATGATCACTTTTAGCGTCAACTTTATTGACCCTAAAAGTCGCAATGTTTTGACCTTAAAGGTGATGTAAACGGAAGCCATAGTCGACGCTAATAGTCAACCATTAGCGTCCACTCAGAGTGGACGCTGATAGTCATCCATTAGCGTCCACAAAGTGGACCCTAATGGTCCTAAAAAAAATTTAAAAAAAAATTAACTATCAGTGTCCAAACCAAAGTGGACGCTGATAGTTAACCATTAGCGTCCACAAAGTGGACCCTAATGGTCCTAAAAAAAATTTTTTTAAAAAAAAATTAACTATCAGCGTCCACTTAAAGTCGACCTTAATTATCACTTTTAACGTCCACTTTAGCGACCCTAAAAGTCGCAATGTTTTGACCCTAAAGGTGATGTAAATGGAAGCCATAGTCGACGCTGATAGTCAACCATTAGCATCCACTCAAAGTGGACGCTGATAGTTAACCATTAGCGTCCACAAAGTGGACCCTAATGGTCCTAAAAAATAAAAAAATAAAAAAAATATGCGATCGATCGCACAATCGTGTGCAATCGATCGCAGTACCAGTCGGTTTTTGACATTTTGCGATCGATCGCAGTATTAGTAGGTTTTTGACATTTTGCGATCGATCGCACTTGTAGTGCGATCGATCGCAGTACCAGTGGGCTTTCAATATTTTGCGATCGATCGCACTCTAAGTGCGATCGATCGCAGAGCCAGGGAACCAAATTACTTACATATGCAAACCAGTTTCATTTCTGAATTTAAGATCAAATTTTATACAAATTTATTAACTTTAGTTATCAAGAATCTCACCAGAACTAACTACTGAAACTAGAAGAAATTATTAACTGAATGACAAACCCGCTCCAAACTATCTAATAACTGGGATGCAAAAGAAACTATTTTCTGCCAAGAGGTTTAGTAGATTCAATCCTCCAGCTTGCAATTAATAGAAGTAAACGAGCACTATGACCCTTATTCAAATCTATAAGAATGTGTTCAAGACAAAGCAATGACAAGTATTAAGAAAAAAACAAAAGAAATATTAAACCAGGTCATACCCTGATCATTAGTTCATGCAAATCAATTACATTAAAAGAAAACGCAATAGATTATACAAGAAAGGTGAAAATAGTGCTTAATTTTAAAGATTGGCTTGCATGAAAAGAAGAATATTCACTGCTTATGCAAGGAAAGGAAAAAGGTAGAGTCACGTACAGAACTGTTGGTATAATTGCCCATAATACTCCTAAATTACAGAAAGCTTTATTTTTTACGGATTCTAGTTATAAATCAATCTAACAGTAATGGACGCTACCAACCCAGTTTGTACTGTAGAAAGCCTCCACCATCTCAACGGATCTGTTATGTACTACAGCAGCCACCTGGATATGCACAGAAGTCAATAATAGAAAAGAGACCAAAAACAAAACTGGAGCACGTTATAAATTATCTCATTAGAACAGAAAATTTTATTGTAAACAGTATTACAGGGAGAAAGCATAAAAAATGTTTGCATATGTATGCATAACCAAATTAGATATGAAGTTACACCACAAAAATTAGAAGCTGCTTATATAATGAAAGACAACCAATTATGGCTAATTAAGTAAATCCCAAAAGAGTAAATAAAACACAACGTCAAATAAAGGCATACCTTCTTCCAGTCTTTTCCATATTTCCGATAGGCTTCATAAAAATGCTCAAGCTCCTCCTTGCTCCATTGAGGTCCTAGCTTATCAGAATATTTCCTTTTCTGTGCATAAAATACAGCAGCCACAATATTAAAAAAAAAAAATCCACACTTTGAAGCTTTAAAGTCAACTCAACTAAGCCTTAATCTCTGTATACTGGGTTGGTTTATGGACCTCAATAACAAATTATGTTTGCCCACACAAATACATTCCCATGCAAACAAGAGGCTCAATTAATGATCCTATATATTTTGTTATTCTATCCTATCTGAAATTATCCTTTCTATTGCCACAAAGATTGACTGTGTCCTATACAAGAGGCCATCATTTTGAAGATCCTATTAGATACTTCAAAACTTCATAAAAGGCCCACACTACATTCTACCCTCCATAAAAACTGACCAACAAAGGTTTATGAAACTTGGTTAACAAGTGTAACCAAACCAAGACATAGAGAGTCAAAGCACAACAAAGAAGAATAATGGTTACAAATAAATGAACAAATAACGAGTCAGATAGGTATTAATTAAGTTATAGGAAAAGTATAGGAAAAAAAAAACTTGTTTAGGATCCAAGAGAACATGTTTATTGATTTGGAATGTGCATCAATTCCTAGTCCTAGGTTGAATGTCAAAGCATATTTGATCACCTAATCCATATTGAAAAATGATCTGTCTGCCCAAATTGTTTCCTTCTGCTGAAAAATAAAGAAAGAAAAATGATTGTTTTGGATAACCAAAGCTAACATACCAGCTCAAATTGGCTTGAAATGCAATGCTCAAACTCCTCCACAACCTTACTTAGCACAGATTCAACCAGATTTCCCTCCCTGAAATTTAACAAATTTATTTTGAATTACTATACAAATTTCTATCCGTAAACCATATCTGTTCTATCCTCAGCATCTGATGTACGTGAAAAATGGGCTAAAAGCAGAAATTTCTATTTTAATGAAAAACAGAGATACTAAATTCCCTAATTCTTTGAGAATCCTGATCCCTGAATACATACTTGTTCCAGATCAGACGCCTCAAACGTAGGAATTCCCATTTCCTGCACAGCCACTAGGAAATTCCTCATATTCTCAAAGTACTGAAATGCGGACAATGCGGCCCCATCAAGAACCAGAGCAGAATCACATGGACTTTCCACCACCTGAAAAGAAATCAAACTACTGCTTAAACATCCCAAATTGAAAAAACAAAAAAGACACAGAATTGAAATGAAGATAAGGATGAGGAAAAGGCTAACCTTGGGCACAGCTCCAGAGTAAACCTTGTTAAGCACATTGCAGAGAATGATCCCACTTCTCAATCCCAGCCTGAACTCCTCCTCCGACGGCTCCGCCGGCAAATCCTTCACCCCCACTACTCCTACCATCTTCCTCAGCCACCCCGCCGCTTCGTTCCTTCTCGACGCTATCAATCACCAAAACAAAAAAAAAAACCCATCAACCACTCTCTCCCATTCATTCACCACAACTAACACAAACTTACTGATTTTCCTCTATTTGGATGCTGAGAAAATGAAACAAGAAACGAAAAGAAAATAATAATATAAAAATAATAAAATACCAGCTTCCTCAGCTTTTCTAGACTCATCGATCTATCACAACCCAAACACTAGACAACTCCAAATTAGAATTACCCAATTCAGATTTGAGATACTCAACATAAATCTCCAAACACAAATCAAAGTCAACTACAAAATTTAACCCAACAAAAATGAGAAATAATAAAAATCAAGCTCACACCACTCTTCTTAGCAACCGAAATCCACCTCAAGCAAATTCAATATTATCAAAAACTAATCCAAAACTTCTACAACAAGAAGAACACCGGCCACAAAAATTACAAAAATTTAAAGTTTAAAGAGGTTACCTCGACGATTTTTCTCCCTTTCTTTTTCTTCTCTGGCTTCCCCGAACGATCCACCCTCTCTCTCTTTCTTTCTCTCTCCCTCGCTCTCTCTCCCTCTTCCAGCTTCTTAGCAAAGCCTTGTATAAAAGCTTTCGTCGGTCAAAGTTTGGGAGAGCAGCGGTAGAGAGATTGAGAGTGAGAGTGATGAAGGAGGTGAGTGAGAGGGGTGTTAGGGAGGATTCTGGTGTTTTGAAGGTTTGGGGAAAAAAAGACGCGGTTTATGAAATTTTTGGTCCAAAAATTTCAGATACCCCGCCACTGGATGGCGCTTATTTTTTGCACTCAATAAGGGCGACCCTAATCAGCCTCAATTTTTTTTTTCTTTTAAAAAAAATTATACTTATAATTTTTTAATTTTTATTTATTTTTGTTTTTCTTTATTTTCTCCTGTAATATGTTTTGATTATTATAATATTAACTAATAATTTCCGTTTAATAAATTTTTATGTTAAAGATCATTAAGTTGACATTTAACTTATAATTAATTATAAGATCAATACAAAATCCAAAGATAATATAAGATCAATATAACTAATGCACTAAGATAATATAAAAAGCTTATAGTTCAATTGAATGTTCTATTGAACCTTCAATTGTATTCAGTTTGATCGATCAATTGATCTTATCATGATCAATCTAACTAATTCATTAGGATCAATCGGATGTTTGATCGATCAATTGATTCTATTACGATCAATCGAACTAATTCATTAGGATTGATCGGATTTTTGATCGAATGTTTGATCCTATCATGATTAATCGAACTAATTCACTATGATCGATCATTTGATCCTATAACAATAAATCGAACTAATTAACTAGGATCGATCGGATATTCGATCAAACATTTGATCTTATTACGATCAATCGAACTAATTCATTAGGATCGATCGGATGTTTGATCGATCATTTGATCCTATCACGATCAATCGAATTAATTCAATTTCAATTTCAATTGTTTCAATCATTGGATCTTGTCACGATCAATCGAACTAATTCATTATGATTGACCGGATATTTGATCAATCCGATAAGATCAATATAATTAAGGCACTAAGATAATATAAAAAGCTAACAGTTCAATTGAATGTTCGATTGAACCTTCTATTGTATCTAGTTTGATCTATCAATTGATGATACCACAGTCAATTGAACTAATTCAGTAGGATCAATCGGACATTTGATTCTATCACTATCAATCAAACCAATTTATTATGATCGATCATATGTTTGATCGAACGATTGATCCTATCGCGATCAATCGAACTAATTCATTAGGATCGATCGGATGTTTGATCGATCATTTAATCATATCACGATCAATCGAACTAATTCTTTACGATCGATTGGATGTTTGATCGAACATTTGATCCAATTACAATCAATCAGACTAATATGTAATAGTATCGATCGGAATTGATTTAATTTATCAGATGTTTGATTGAACCTTCAATCATGTCAAGTTTTATTGATTGTATCCCGATCAATTTAAGTAATGCACTAATATAATATAAAATGCATAGAGTTCAATTCAATGTTCGATCGAACATTTAATTTGTTTGAATTTTGTTCGATCATTTGATCTTATCACGATCGATCGAACAAATGCACTAGCTAGTTTTTACGGTTTAGATTTTATTTTGTTATATTTAACAGTGTAAAATCTTTCCATAAGGTATCAATATATTCATCATATAATATATATACACTATTAGATCTGTAAAATTTAATATGAATTATGAAATGGGAATTAAGTCTTCAAATTAGTCCGAATGAAAACTTTATCCTCCAAATGGAACTCCTAACCAAATGGCAAATATATACAAATTAAAATCTTTCTTTAGGAGGATGGAATTGAAATAGAAGAAATTTTCCTTTTTTTTTAAAAAAAAAAAACATATATATATATTGAAACAACTGTACATATGGAATAAGTGAAAGGGAGAGCTTTACTTTTACGGTTAAAATTTTATTTTGTTATATTTAACGGTGCATATTGTGTCACTTTATTTGAAAATTTTAAATAATGCAATGATATATACACAATTTTAGTGGACGCTATTGGGCATCAATTTTATTTTTTATTTTTTATTTTTTTATTTTTCTACCTACTCTTTAGGGTCGACTCTAATACTTTAGTATTAGGGTCGACTTTAAAAGTCAACCCTAATAATGGGTTTTCAGCGTCCACTTTAGTGGATGCTATTGGTCATCAATTTTATTTTTTTTAATTTTCCTACGTACTCTTTAGGGTCGACAAAGTCGACCATAATACTTAAGTATTAGGAAAGTCGACCCTAATAATGACTCTTCAGCGTCCACTTTTAGTGGACGCTATTGGTCATCAATTTTATTTTTTTATTTATTTTTTTAATTTTTCTACCTACTCTTTAGGGTCGACAAAGTCGACCCTACTAGTTAAGTATTAAAGTCGACCCTAATGATGAGTCTTCAGCGTCCACTTTTAGTGGACGCTATTGGTGATTAATTTTATTTTTTTAATTTTT
>NC_081541.1:16534089-16540222 GCF_901000735.1 Corylus avellana
CATGGTTTACTTAATATATAATCGTTTTTGTCTTCTGGATTTTCTGAATATCTCAAGAAGAGCTCAATGATAAAGATAGCATCCAATAGAATCATTTCTACAAAAGTTTCAGTTACCTCAAAGGTCTCTGAATAGCAACGGGCGATTTTTTCTTTGTTGGGTTCAATTAAGCTTGCAAGATCCTTCTGGCTCTTCCCAGCACGAATACAAAACTTCTTCCAATATATGACTTTTTGGATTTCCATGTCGCTCAATTCTTTTCGACCGTTATGAAAGGGGCCTATTGAAACTAGCTTAGGAGTATAGGCTTCTTCATTTACCTTGCGGAGTTGCTTGGGAACCCTGTAGATATAGCACTCCCGCCACTGATCAGATACCAGTTCTGGTTGAGTGTCAATGAGGAACACCTTGCATTGAAGTGGTTGTAAAGTCCATTCACCAACTGCAGAGCAAGGCTTCTTTTCCATCCCTCAACTCCCTTTTCCTAGTGAGAAATAAACAACAATCACTTTTTTATTTGCTTATTTAGGAGTTTTCAGCATTAGCTCATTGCTTTTAGCTTTTCTTTGTAAAGTGTATAGTTGTTTTTTTTAATGAAAGTTACTCCAACACTTGTAATAGAATATAATACAATGAAACTGCAAAACCTTATTTCAATAATCACATGGCACAGCTCTCAGCCCACAACTGCATATGGATCATGATTCTCTACAATTACAAATACATTGTAGATTAGAAAATTATGTAATTTAGGTCATTTATTGTATCAAATAGATTGGAAAATGCCACATATTAAAAGGTAGGATGTTACTAGTGAGAAATGAGTATATTTTCATCAAGTTCTTGTTCTCTATGTCGTAGAAAAGCTTTGAGCTAAAAACCGTATTTTTGTTTTATGAAAAAGCGTCTTCACAAAAGTGAAGAAACGTTTTGAGAGAAAAATCATTTTTAGATGACTCTTGGTAACAATTTATTTAAAATTGTAAGGAATCCTATTCCATAATTCTATTTAATATTTTCCATACTCTTATTTTGTTGGCATATATGGGTCCTATAGATTCAATGGTTGATTTTTTTTTAAAAAAAAATAGAGGATAAAAAAGGCATAAGAGAATACAGAGGACCCGGGCATGCAAAGATCGAAGTGCAACAAAAAGCAGTTCTGGAAAATATGAAAATATTTGTAGGATTTATTTAATATATGAATCGGGTTTAATCAATCATTTAATCTCCAATATTAAACGACTTAAACTAACAGAAAGTCTGCCTAATTCGATTAATTTATTAGGAGTAATTAAGCTCCCAACCACTAAGCCAACTCCTCCTGTGGTTTGGAAAAGTTCAACACATTAACTATAATATAAATCAATGGGAAAAATATAAAAAAGCCCCCTAAACTACCAGCCGTTTTCGATTTAGCCCCATGATGTTCCAAAAGTCATAAAGTAGCCCCCCAAACTACCAAACTGTGGCATTTTGGCCACTCCGTTAGTCAAAACCGTCAGTCTGGACGGAAACTACAAAACGACGTCGTTTGGTTACGGGTAAGTTACAAAAATGCCCTTGTATGTATTTTTATTTTTATTTTTTTTAGGAGGAGCAAAACGGCGCCGTTTTGCTCCAAAAAGGGTTCACTTACCCCTAAGCAAAACGGCGTCGTTTTGCTTAGGTTAAGTGAACAAAACTTCAAGCAGCAAACCCACGCAGCACAGGTCCTCCGATCCTCTTCTCCACACGCACAACTCTGCTCATCCAGCCGATCGCGCCTTCCTCACATTAACACTAGCACAGGGCGAGTGGATTACTGACAATGGAACAACCCTTGTCTCCAGTGGAGGAACGTTTGAACTGGGATTCTTTACCCCTATCAGAAGCTTTAGCCCCAAAAGGTTTGTTGGGATTTGGTACAAGCAGGATCAACAAACAGTTGTATGGGTTGCCAATCGAGGCTACCCTGTAATTAACAGTTCCACTGGAACTTTTGGAATTTCAGATTATGGAAACCTCCAGGTATCGGATACTGGAGGTGAATATTATTGGTCTACGTATCTTGATTTCTCGTCTACAAATCAGACCGTGAAGCTCTTGGATTCTGGAAACTTGGTCTTCAGCGATGATGATCCGTTGGCGATGGTTCAGTGGGAGAGCCTTAAATATCCGACTGATACATTTCTTCAAGGTATGAACATAGATCAAATCCGGTTGATTTCATGGAAAACCGATGATGACCCGGAAAGGGAGACGTTCAGGTTTAGGAAAGATCAAGAAGAGGGCAACTACATTATCAAAAAAGGGCGAAGACAAGATTATTGGAGAAGTAGTTGGATAAGAGACAGCTCAGATGAAATGCCCTATAACATATTAAACTTGTTTTCAAATAGGAGGAATTTTATAGGGAATTTTAGCAGGAATTTTAGTTACGAAAGGTTAGTGATGAATAATACTGGGGAATTACAATACTATCAAAGCTCGGGTGTGGACGTGGGAAATTGGTCTTTGATTTGGAGAAAGCCGGAAGAACGACCGGCGCGATCTGCTGGATGACTGGAGCTGTGCGTGTGGAGAAGAGGATCGGCGAAGGCTGTGCGTGAGGGGGAGGACCTGTGCTGCGTGGGTTGGCTGCTTGGAGTTTAGTTCACTTAACCTAAGCAAAACAGCGCCGTTTTGCTTAGGGTAAGTGAACCCTTTTTGGATTGCTCCTCCTAAAAAAAAAAAAAAAAATCCCACAATGGCATTTTCGTAACTTAACCCTAATAAAACGGCGTCGTTTTGTGGTTTCCGTCCAGACTAACGGTTTTGACTAACGGAGTGGCCAAAATGCAACAATTTGGTAGTTTGAGGGGCTACTTTATGACTTTTGGAACATCAGGGGGCTAAATCAAAAACGACTGCTAATTTGGGGGGCTTTTTTATATTATTGAATATAATATTATTTTCACATTATTTTCTCTCTTCTCTTTTCTCTCAACGTTTCTCTATCTTCTCTCTTTCCTGTTCATGAATTTATGATACATATTCAAGTCTTTTGAATCACTAAAAACTCTCCAAAAAAAATTGAATAGCATGCATATAATTGACAGACTAAAAATGGAAAAATATAAATAAATAAAAATAACACACAGGTATGCTGTGTGAATCAATTCTATTGCAATTTACAATATGATGCAAAAGCGTCGCGTATAAAAAAAAAAAAGATTAAAAAATAATATTTAATAAAATAAAAAATGAAATAAAAAATCTGTTGGAGTTGGTATTAAAAAATGAGTAGCTAAAGTAGAAAATTGTGTTTTTTGACTAGGTAGAATACCTCTTACTGCTGGAGATGCTCTTAGCGGTTAGTGAGTTTTTGAAAACCACTAACCGCTTTTTTAATATAATATACATATATTTTTATTATATATATATATAGAGAGAGAGAGAGAGAGAGAGGTGCAAAATAAGCCAAAAACAGAAAATTGGATCAAAAGAAAAGAAAAGAAAAAAACCTGAAAAGGAAAAAAACAAAAAAAGTGAAAAAAAAAAACATTTAAAGTGAGCCCAAAAAAAGCTTAATTCTCAAATTTAGCCCAAAAAGAAAGCTCAAAAAAAGGGTTAGTAAAAAAAGCGGTTAGCTGGATGCAGTGAACTACTACCTAGGCGGTTTGCGGAAGTGGTTAGTAAAATATATTAATCGCTTAAGTAGTTGCAGTTAGTGATTTTAGCCACTAACCGTTAATCGTAACAGCATGATCACCCCATATATGTTGGGGGAGGCGAAATGGGCCTTCTCCTTGGATTTTCAGCAAAAAGAAATCCAGCAAGCCTTTTTGAAAAGACAGATCTATTTAGGCCGGTTTTGAAAAACTTGCAGGTCCAACTTGATAAAAGGGATGTCAATGTAGGTTTTTTTTATTTTTTTTTTAATTGTCCACGTGTCCAATCCACACGGAGCCCTTCTTTTACTTCTTGTTCTCTATCCCTCTTTACCCTCCACACTTTCTCACTTTTCTCCTCACCTCACTTGACCCGCCACAAACGGAAACCGCCGCCGAAGGCCAAACTCTAGCGGAAAAATCAACAGTTTCCGCTCTGGGTTTGGCTACTCAAAGAAAAAGGTAAAAGAGCTTTTCTCTTTTTCCCGATTTCAAGATTGGATTCCGTTATTAACTTATTATCATATAATTTGAGGTTTATAGATGAATTTGATCGAATTATATTGATGTTTAAGGGATGTTTAATGTGGGTTTTTGTGGGGTTTGATAAAACCATTTAATTTGATGTGCCGTGTCTACTGGGTGTTATTGATTGCAAATATAATTTGTTTACCCTAGTGACCAATATGTGTATGGTGATGTTTGACTCTTCATGCTTATGCTGTTTCCATTTTTTGGTTGTGGGTGCAAAGTTAGTGCACGTGATGGTTTACACTTGATCTCTGAACTTCAGGTAAGTTCCATGTTTGACAAGCACATCTACTGATGCACTGTCTTTGCACCACTGGTTTTTTTTTTTTTTTTTTTTTTTTTTGAATACTTCCTTTGTTTATGTGTATGTCTGTGTGTGTATATATGTATGCCTATGCATGTCGAAGTGAAGACAAGATAAGAAAAATGGAGAAGTGAGGTGTGGAGATCATTTGTTTGAAGTCTGGAGTTTGGGTAATTTCTTTACAAGTGCAGAGATTAGTAGAAAATTAGATGTGTGTGTGTGTATATATATATATATTATCTGCGTTAATTGTAGGCTTGTAGCAATCTACCCTAAGCCATGTTCATTTGCAATACCCCCACTAAACTACAACTTTCGCAATCAACACCCTAATTTGAGATTGATTTGTTTTGTCCACCCACCATCTGAAGTGTAAAAAACAAATTAATGGGGGTGGGGTGGACATTGATATTTTATGTGCACTACTTTGTTATTTTTTACAAGTTAATATGACGCACCTCCCCACTTGCCCTCTAATTTGTTATTTCTTTATACTGATTTAGATGCTGGGTGGTCCTTACAAATTAATCTCGAATTAGGTTGTTGGTTGCAAAAATTATAGTGTAATGATCCCAGAGTTTGAGATTCATGGTTACAATTAACCCTTTTTATCTTAGGCAGAATTCACCCATGATAAAAAAAAGGCCATTAGAATAACATAAAAAATTTAAGAGCCATCATCATGATTCTTTTGTTTTAAAAAAAATGTGAAGCAAGATTTCCACTTTTTCCTAAATATCTTGCCTTCTTTTGGTCTCATAAATCATATTTCAGTTTATTTGTTGAGGTATTACAAACAAAATTTTGTGGAATTTGTGGTTTGTGAAATCTTGTGATGTATATGTACCTTGTTCTTTAAATTACTATTGTGGAGATATTTGGGGAGAAAAGGAAGAAAATCCTTCGAAGGTACTATTGGTGAGACAAGCACATATAACATCTCTTTGTTTCATTCTAATTGGCTAACCAGATAGAAGAATGTGAGATTCCCTCCATTTCTATTCTGTCATCCGAATATTTCCCTGCAAACATTTTCTATTGATTACCTTTCCATCAAGCAATACATAATCTGTTTGATCCAGAGCCTTACTTTTCTTGTAACAAGCAACTGTTGTTTATCTTCTATGTGTTTTACCATCCAGATAATAGAAATGGGTAACAAGAAAAGACTAATGTGGATAAAAGGGACACAGTAAAGTGGACAGAACGGTGGGAACAACTTGTTTGGCTCATCTTATGATAAACAACTGCTGTTTATCTTCTATTTGTTGTGACATGCAGATAATAGAAATGGTTAACAAAAAAAAGACTAATGTGGATAGAAAGGACACAGTAAAGTGGACAGAACGGTGGGACGACTTGTTTGTTGATGCACTTGTGCTACAACAAAGCATGGGAAATAGAATAGATAAGAATTTCACAACAAAAGCATACGATAATACTGTGAAGGAACTACGTGAAAAGATTGGCAAGCCATTTGAAAAAGGTCACTTGAAGAATCGCTTGAAAACTCTTAAACATAATTTCCATGAATGTTATGACATTTTCAAGGACATGAATGGTTTTACATGGAGCCCAGAGACAAAAATGTGGAATGCAAAGCCTGAGGTGTGGAAGGCATTGATAAAGGTTTGTTTCCTGGTCCTAGTTTCATTATATTATTATA
>NC_081541.1:16540322-16541541 GCF_901000735.1 Corylus avellana
AAAATGCAACAGTTTGGTAGTTTGGGGGGCTACTTTATGACTTTTGGAACATCAGGGGGCTAAATCGAAAATGACTGGTAGTTTGGGGGGCTTTTTTATATTTTTCCCTAAATCAATTCTGGGATACCAAGTATCTCAAATTTTGACATCAATTTTCATCTTCAATCCATTAGGGATTTCTTATAAACTGAATAATTGGATCTGAATTTGAACTTGAAAATAAAGTAGTAAATTTAAATAATTGATTAGAAGGAGAATATTAGATTTTATCTCCCAAATGGTGAAGATACCATGCATAATGACCAGTACTGTATGAATAAACTGAACTATTTATGTTATTATTAAAGGAAACTTTTAACACATGATCTTATGAAAAAGAATATAACAAAGTGAAATATATAGAGGGTAATTATAGAACCTGCAAATTTTGCTTGTAATATTGCTTGAAAGCTCCACAATCCCTCCTTTTATGGTTTCTCCCCTCTAATTTCTCAGTGAAAATATAGCCTTTCTTCTTCTTGCAACCCCATATATATATATATATATATAAAAACTTCATGCATGTGGTCTTCCCTGTCGTTATGAGGCCTCGCATAACAAAGCAAATTGTTCAAATTAAATATATCTGTTTGGACAAAGACTCAGCTCGAAGTCTATCATTTTTTAGAAACTTGTGAAAAGTCGTACTTTTTTTGTTTTGAATCAGTCTTGCAAACTTTCATTTCTAGAAAAGACTAATCAGTAGAGCATATAGTGAGGGGCTTCCTCTAAATAGACTAGTTCGTCCATACATAAGAGAAAGTGCTTCTTCGGCTAGCCTATGAACTATCCTATTTCCCTCCCTCCTCTCACTACAAGAATTTAGGTCTTTAGGGGCGACTTCGAGTCGACCTTAAAAGTCCAAAAGTAGACGTTGTTGACAACAGCGTCGACTTTTAGACCCTAAAGGTGTCGACGCTAATAGTCCGACCCTAATGATCAAATGAATGATGATCAGCGTCCACTTAAAGTAGACCCTAATGATCACTTTTAGCGTCCACTTTATCGACCCTAAAAGTCGCAATGTTTTGACCTTAAAGGTGATGTAAACAGAAGCCATAGTCAACGCTAATAGTCAACCATTAGCGTCTACTTTGGTCAACCATTAGCGTCCACAAAGTGGACCCTAATGGTCCTAAAAAAAAAATTTTTTAAAAAAAATTAACTATCAGCGTCCAAA
>NC_081541.1:16541641-16556390 GCF_901000735.1 Corylus avellana
TTTTCAGCGTCCACTTTAGTGGACGCTATTGGTCATCAATTTTATTTTTTTTTAATTTTTCTACGTACTCTTTAGGGTCGACAAAGTCGACCATAATACTTAAGTATGAGGAAAGTCGACCCTAATAATGGCTCTTCAGCGTCCACTTTTAATGGACGCTATTGGTCATCAATTTTATTTTTTTTTATTTTTATTTTTTAATTTTTCTACCTACTCTTTAGGGTCGACAAAGTTGACCCTAATACTTATGTATTAGGGTCGACTTTGAGAGTCGACCCTAATAATTGCTCTTCAGCGTCCACTTTTAGTGGACGCTATTGGTCATCAATTTTATTTTATTTTATTTTTTAAAATTTTTCTACCTACTCTTTTGGGTCGACAAAGTCGAACCTAATACTTATGTATTAGGGTCGACTTTGAGAGTCGACCCTGATAATGGATCTTCAGCGTCCACTTTTAGTGGACGCTATTGGTCATCAATTTTATTTTTTTATTCTTTTTTTAATTTTTCTACGTACTCTTTAGGGTTGACAAAGTTGACCCTAATAATGGCTCTTCAGCATCCACTTTTAGTGGACGCTATTGGTCATCAATTTTATTTTTTTATTTTTATTTTTATTTTTCTACCTACTCTTTAGGGTCGACTTGGACGCTATTGGTCATCAATTTTATTTTTTTTATTTAATTTTTAATTTTTCTACCTACTCATTAGGGTCGACTTTGAAAGTTGACCCTAATAATGGCTCTTCAGCGTCCACTTTTAGTGGACGCTATTGGTCATCAATTTTATTTTTTTATTTTTTATTTATTTTTCTACCTACTTTTTAGGGTCGACTTTGAGAGTCGACCCTAATAATGGGTCTTCAGCGTCCACTTTTAGTAGACGTTAATGGTCATCAATTTTATTTTTTAATTTTTCTACCTACTTGTCGACCCTAATAATGTGTCTTCAGCGTCCACGTTGAGTGGACGCTATTGGTCATCAATTTTTTTTTTTTTTTAATTTTTCTACCTACTCTTTAGGAAAGTCGACCCTATTGATCTTTTTCCCGCCTCTTGAATAATTCCCGCGTGTACATTAGGGTCGAGTTATTAGCGTCCACTGTAGAGTGGACGCTAATATTCATCTTTTCGATCGGCTATTAGTGTCCACTTGGATGTGGACGCTAATACTTAACTATTAGGGGCGACTTTTCAATAGTTGAGTATTAGTCGCCCCTAATGAGTAAATTTCTTGTAGTGTCACATGAGACACTTTCCAGTTTTGTAAACAATTTAGCATGACCGTGTATCATTAATTAGATGGTCATATTTGACCACTTCTTCTCCTTCTTTTTGTTTTATGAAGAAGCGTCTTGTCCTTACATGCAAAAATGAAGAAGAAGCATTTTGAGAGATGAATTGTTTTTAGATGACTTGGTAATATGTCTCTTTTTAGTAGGTGATATTTTTCAAGCAGTTTGATGCAAGAATCAACCTGAATTTCATAATTCTAGAATATACAATTTCTTTAAAATTGTAGAGAATCCTATTCCCTAATGCTATTTAATATTTTCTATACTCTTATTTTGTTGGTATATATAGGTCCTATAAATTTTATAATTGATTTTTTTTTTTTTAATTTTTTTTAAAATAGAGGATGAAAAAGGCATATATAAGAGAATACAGAGGACCCGGGCATGCAAAAATGCGCAACAAAAGGCAGTTCTGGAAAATATGAAAATATTTGTTGTCAAGGGAAACCTTCCAAAATCTAACAATTATTTTTACGAAGATTGCTACAAATTTGTCTAGAGAAAACCGGAAACTAAAAGTTTTGGATTAATTCATTCTCATAATTGAGAGTTTCTTGTTGAATCTATTTGTGGTTCGAATTAATTTATTTCTTTTGTTGACAATTCATGCTTAAAAGGAAGAGTGATGTTTTTCCTGCATGTGTTATAGACTTTAAGGCTGTCGTGGAAAACCAACAGTGAGAAAGATTAAATGTTTGAAAACTGATAATGGAACCAAATGTACTATTAATGAATTTAAAAGGTTCTGTAATGAGAATAGAATTTTACGTCTGGAAGGGGATTAGTGCCCTAAGGGCACCCCCATCTAATTCCCATAGGACAACAAGCTCAGGCAAGTAGTCCTACGGAATTGGGGGCTACTGGAATGGCAGGGCCATAACCTTGTTGGCCCAATATCCAAGCCACCTAGGCACGAGTTTTGGGCCACCAAAAAGGCCCCAAACCCATGCCTGCCAACAAGCATGCCCACCTGGCAAAGTCCGTCTTGAGGCACACGTCGCCACGTAATAAGGTAACTGTGATACCCCAAAATTTTAAAATTCAAAATACATCTTCCTAAGCATTAACTACTTTTATATTAATGCAACCATTCCGTAAATTTGTTTAAAACTTTTTATTTAAAAGCAACCAAAGTATCCAACTTTTTAATTTTCATCGAAAATTCGACTGTGGACCATCTCGCAAAATAAAGACACAAGTTCTGAAGTAATGCTAGAAGTTACTTTTTGTATTACTTTTGTGTCATTTTAATAATGATATAGCTCATAAAATTACCATTAGACTTGTGATTGATCATTATTAAATTTTGATCAAATAGTAATCTTCAAGCCACTTATTTTTTTAGAGACGTAAAAGTGATATAAGAAAGACTTTTAAAATTACTCAACGCTCTCATACGAGTTTGTTGAGATAAAATAATTTTAAGGATCCCAATGAAGCAAAAAATAGTAGGATAAGAAATAACACAATCATACAAAATACCAAAAATTAAGTGATTTGGCTTAACAAACTTATATCTATTGGCAGAGACAACTCAAAACAAAGTTACTATCAAAATAATAGACAACTAGAGACAACCCAAAAAACCACGTTCAACCCAAATCTCCTCGTGGAACTAGAATAAAATGGTGTATCTCTCACTCACACAAAAGACGTTGCCTCTGACATTATAAGTCACTCTTTTTCCTTTTTCTCTCGAACACGAAGCTGCTGCTGCTGCTTTTGCTCTCATAAAATGCCCAAGTGTTGGAAGCCCTCACCATGAGGTAAAGTGAAACAAGACTTCTCTATGAAGTAAAATAAAGAGACAAAAAAGAAAGCAATAAAATCAAGGCACCACACGACATTAATTAAGCATCTTGCACTTTAAAATGAGAATGTAGTTCTTAGGCATCACCACTTTTGTTATCCAATCCTTTACTTAAATTCGTAGAATTATGCGACCACTTCCTCACACAGAGATTTACAACTTACAAGCAACAGTTTTGGAAGACAGCCCGTCCAGCCCTGTAAGTAATTACTTAATCTTTTTCATCAAATTTTGCGTTTGTATAATTAAATTAATTATCTCATTATAAGGTTTTTGGTTTACTAGATGAGCAAGGAGAAAACTGATAAAAAAATTATACACTATTTTTAGAAGAGCAACAAAAGTAGTGATCAAACTCCTAAAGAAAAAGTGATTGTTGTCCGAGAGGCAAGCATAATGGCTTCCCTTTATTTTCCCTTTGTAGTCTATATTTATTATAATTTTCTTCTGCCCCAGAATTTGAGTTAAGCTTTAAAAAGGAAGAACGAAATATATGAGAAATATGTATTTTCACCCATCAGGACATTTCATGTAACGATTTGAAGTTGGTATTTCCCAACAAATATTTTATCATCAATCTTCCTCTTAATGTCTTTAATTGATCATTAGATCCTAACACCATTTGGATATGGGTACCAACAGATTAAACATGAAAGTAAAGGATACATTGCGCGCAGCTATTCTTGAATATCTTTGTGGATCAAATAATTATGTGGATTGGAGTATTCGAGTACAAACCTATTTGGTGGCTCAAGATCTTTGGGACACAGTTGAAGCAACCACAGAACCTCCTAAGCAAGAAGATGGTGAAGCTGCTTTCAAGGCTTGGAGCGACAAGAATTCCATAGCTTTATATGTGATCAAGAATTCATGCGAGCCAGACACATTATCTGAGATTAAGGAGATTAGTTCTACTAAAGTTGCATGGAATACTTTGATAGAAAAATACCTCCCTAAAGATACTGGATCAGGTCTCTCTCTCTCTCTCTTTCTCACATTAATGCACATGCATATATGCTCAAAACAAAGACGGCTTTGAGTGCGGATGTTCTTCAAGTTCTTAATGAAGATAATTATGAGAATTGGAGTGTTCAAGTAAAAGAGCATTTGAAGGCCCATGATCTTTGGGACATAGCTGAAGCAACCACCGAACTTCCTAACCAAGAAGATGACTACATTGTTTGTCATGCTTGGAGTAAGAAGAATTCCAAGGCTTTACATGTGATCAAGAATTCATGCGAGCCGGACACATCATTTGAGATTAGGGAGATTCGTTCTGCTAAAGTTGTATGGAATACTTTGGCAAAAAAGTATCTCCATAAAAATACTAGCTCAGGTCTCTCTCTCTCTCTCTCCCTTTCTCCCTCTCTCTCTCTCTCTTTCATTAATGCACATACATGCTCAAAACAAAGATGGCTTTGAGTGCAGATGTTCTTCAAGTTCTTAACAAAGATAATTATGTGAATTGGAGTGTTCAAGTAAAAGACCATTTGATGGCCCATGATCTTTGGGACATAGTTGAAGAAACCAGCAAACCTTATGGACATGAAGATGATGCTATTAAGGCTTGGGAGCAAAAAGAACTTCATGGCCTTACATGTTATATATCCAGATTTCATGTGGAAGGGACACATTTTCTAGTATTAAAATGAGTAGTACCGCCAAAAAAAACTAAAATTTTGGAAACTCTACCCTGAAATCGTGACCTGTTAAAAGTTAGTCAAAGAAAGCTTTGGTGTTGTTTGATAAAGTAATTCTATATTAGCCATCTCAATATCACTTTCTCATCTTCTAAAATTGATGTAAGGTGGTTCTCCAATCAAAAAATCGATTTTTCATGTACTAATGCATGCCACATTAGTTTTGAGGATGAAATGAGGATAATATGACGTCTATTGATAACCCTTCTTAAGTGGGGGTTTATGTGTTTTGGTTGAAAAAGCATTTATAAAGGTAAGTGAAGTTTTGAGTTTTCTTTTTTTAGTGTTTTGTAAAAAATCTACAAGTGAATAATAATTATGAACATGTATTAAAAAAATAATATTTATCTTGTTAAATAAGGTCTTGAAATTTAATGATGATTCCTTTAATCATTAACACTTGGGGGTTCACCATGAAGACTACTAATTACACAAGTTAAAAACCGTTAGTTCAATCGGTTTTAGCATGTGTTATTAAGCTCATAATCTGGTTTGTTGAAAATCATTCAATTTGAATAGCATGAATGAACTTGTTGTAAGCTCATTATCTGGTTTAGTTGATCGATCACTTTTTGCCATTAATTATATTGATTCTTTGTTGTTACATCTTGTACGTATTCTATCACTGGCTTACACTCTTTGCATTTGAAAAATATATTTTAAGATTTTATAAAATTAGCAGTATTTTTTATAAATGCCACTAAAGTGTATATATAAATGTAATATTTTTTTGGGTAAAGCCCACATACCCCATTCAAACTACCATCCAATTGATAATGTCACTTTCCAAACTTTCAATTGTGATAATGTCTCTCTAAACTACCTAGATATTGTCAATGTTCCCCCAAGGTTAGCAAAAAGATAAAAATGCCCCTATATATTTCTCAATAAGATAAAAATACTCCTATAAATTAGAAAAAAATAATAAAAAAAATTTTAATTTTTTTTTTTAAAAAAAAGAAAATTTTAATTAAAAAAAAATGTTAAAAAAACGAATATTTTTTTTAAACGATTTTTTTTTTTTTTTAAAACGGAAATTTTTGTTTAAAAAAACGATTTTTTACTAATTCTGTTTTAAAAAAACAAAAATTTTATTTTCTTAAACGAACTTTTTTTTTAAACAGAATTTTTATTTTAAAAAGTTATAAAACAAAATTTTAAATTTTTATAAAAGAATCGAAAATTTTAATTTTTTTCTTATATATATATATTTTAATTTTAGATTTGGCAACCCCTTGGTTTTTTTTTTTTAAATTAATTAATTAATTTTTTTTAGTTTTAGGTTTTTTTCTAGAAGTTTAATTTTTTTTTTTTCTTTTTTTTTTTTTAATTTTATTTTACTAAGGTAGTTTCGTCATTGAGGGAACATTGACAATTTTTGGTAGTTTTGGGGGATATTATCAATTGGGTGTTAGTTTAAAAGGGGTATGTAGACTTTCTCCTATTTTTTTAAATATTAAAAAGTATTATATACTCATCCACATTTTTGCAACAGTTTTTATTTCTAGCAAATGCTGTTAATTTCAATTAGTGGTGGTTAATCGAAACTCCCGCTAATTGCAAGTAGCATTAGTGGTGTCTTTAAACAAACACAGCTAAAACACATAGAAAAAAAAAAAAAAAAAAAATTGCCACGTAGTATAATAGAGGTGCAAGAAAATGGTTAAGGGTGTCCATGAGATTATATATACATAATTAGAATTGTATTCAAGTCATCTGTAACACTTAGAATCATAACAATTAATATTGTTGTTTAATCTTGTTCAATGTGTCGATTTTATTAATATTTTTTTTATTAAAATCTTTATTACAATTGTTTCTCCCAGGTTTTATGGTCGGGTAATGAATAATTATCTAGTAAAATATAATTACTCAGCGAATAATGCTAAGTACCATCTTTTTTATCCTCTTAAAATCTTCTTAAAATCCTTCTAAAATTAATGTGTCTTTTAAAATCACCATTAAATTTTAGATGAATCATAGTTAAATTTTGGTCTAATGGTGCTACTAATTCTAATCACCTTTTACATATTAATCTCAGAATGGAACCAAATTCATGTTGACTGTGAGGCCTTCCAAAAGGCTGCGCAAAACTGGAACCAAATTAATGTTGACCAAAAGGACTTCAAAAAGGACTTCAAAGAGGTTGTGCGGAGGGCTGATTGGATCACTGTAGAGGAATTCCTTATGCGCCATCCCGGTTCTGCGGGTTTGAAAATCACAAATTCGGCGAAACAGCTCTTCACGTTGCTGTTGATGTTGAGCATGAGCATAAAGTGGAGAAGTTAGTGGCGATAATGTCGGAACAAGAATTGGAAGTAAAAGATAAATATGGGGACACAGCTCTAGTTGATGCAATTGATAAGGGAAACTATCGAATGGCAGAGTGCATGCTTAGAAAGAACGTGAACTTGGTTAGCATTAAAAAATCTTCATTTGGACTTCCAGTTGTTATGGCTCTTTTTATTGGAATAAAAAAATTGGCTCGCTATCTATATTCTCGCACTCCAGAAGAAGATCTAAAGTTAGAAAAAGGAAAGGAACGATGCTACACTTTGAAATTTAGGTAACAATTCTCCGTCTATTTATATGTTGGCCCACTATTTCGGATGATATTTCAAAATCTTCTCAATATATATACTTCACCTTTTGTTTTTTGTTTTGTTTTTCTTTTTCTACACCCCAGATTTTGCTTTGGATTTAATTGAGCGTTGTCCAAGTTTGGCTCTTGCTGGGGATGAAGATGATCGCAGACCTTTATATGCATTGGTTTCTAGTCCTTTTGCATTCTTGAGTGAAAATTGGCTGGTGTTTTAGAAACTATGGATCCACAAGTGTTAGTACAATCTCTTTTTTTCTTTGCTTTTCTTTAAACTTAATATACTGGGATTAATTAGCCTCAGAAAAGCACCGAGTAGACAAGCTACTCCGCCTTGAGAGGTAGTACATATATAGACAATAGGGCAAAGCCAAATGTAAGAGGTCTATTAGTTATTTATTTAATCTCTTTGTGTTGCTATAAAGAAATTAAATTGCTCATGCGAGACACATATAAACTGTAATACTGACTTCTTACTTGAGATTCATTGACCTTATTGGGTGGAAGGTATACACATTCGACCTGCTCGTGCCATCAAGGAAATTCGTATGAATATTAATCAAAGCGTGGAAAAATGCCAAAGTAATCCAGTAAAAATTCTCGAATCATGTATGATGGTGCCTAAACTTTCTTTAATTCCCTAAGGAATTAGCTTCATTTTTTATCTCTTGTCATAATTACTTTAAATGATGATTAAAACCATGATTCACTTCCATCAAAGTTAAGAATAATTGAATTACTATCTTTCTTTCTCTATTGGCAATATAATTGCATAAATTACTTTGGTCATAGTTCCTTAAAGTAACTTTTGTTAGAATATTAATTAGATGACTGAATTCATCTTAATTAACTTCATATGAGATTTAATCATTTTAATAAAACAAAGCTCCTTTAATTGTATAGAAGAGATAAACTCTGTGATTGATATATTTTGTATTTGACCCCTTCCCATCAAAATGTCCGGCTTCGTCCTGCACCTCGAAATAATATCCTATTTACATTTATGACATTACTATTTTGGTGGAAAGAGATTCCTCCATTTGTTTCTGGTGACAAAAATAATGGAAAAAAGCGCATGACACACAGTATAAATTTTGGACTTGAAATGTCCAAATTGTCCTTTTATGGTTCAAACATGAAAAAAGAGGGAGTTCTTTGCAAGGGTACTTTAGTCAATTTAATGAAATCCGGATATTTTGTTTCTATTGCGCTTCTCAATAATTTTTCATGCCACCATATATTTTGTCAAATGTGTTGATAGATTTAATCTCTTCGTATGCTTCCTTTGCAGGCAAAATTTGAGGTTATTTAGATATTTTAATTTGTTAGAAAAAGTAAATATAATTTTGAACACTTACACATTGGTCGGTTCTATTTTGAATAATAAACATATTGACATTGTTCATTTTTAAAGTGTATGGTTGAGCAAATTTCATTTTTATTTTGCAGTGCTAGCACTATTGCACCAACTATATAGTTGTGAAGCTCCTTAAAATATTTGGTATACCTCCTTTTTTTTTATTTTTTTATTTATTTTTTTTTAATTTGAGCAAATACAAACAAAGGGAATTGCATCCACTCGATTAATATCTTTACTAATTTTTTGAATTTTTTTTTATTTGTCGATTTTATTTATAGTTTAATATAGTTAAATTGGCATTGATTTGATTATTGACAAAGGAATCAAGGATTTATATGACATGAAGTTGATCCATGTTCATTAAGTTTTGTGAGGGTAAATTTTTCTCTCGTAAAAAACTCGCTCTTTGAGCTCCTCTAGAAACTTTGTTTCTTCTTCTTTCCTTAAACTTTTCAGTCTACTCACAACCCTGCTCCCTCCTTCATGGATCCCCCACAAACAGAAATGGAATCTCTCATTGCCCAAACAGAAGCTTTATCCTGGGAGGACCCTTCCCCCCAGTTAGAAACTCTTCCCCTTGAGCAAGTTACTGATGAATATCTTCCCCTTGTACGGCATATCATTTCTCATAAAACTCATAACAATCAATCTGTCAATGCTTCTCTCATCAAAGCCTGGCCCTTTGCCGTTCCCTTCTCCTTTGCTATGCTAGGACCAAACCTATTCCTTTTCAAATTTTCAAAACAGAAGCATATCACCAGGATACTCGACCAGACTACCTCGAATGTCAATGGTTCACTTCTTGCTCTTCAAAAATGGTCTCCAACTGCTACCATAGGAGAACTTTCCCTGAAAGATGTTCCTTTCTAGATACAAGTGCATGGGCTGCCTCTGTGCAATATGACTTCCAGAAATGCTGTAGCCATTGGGAAAGGCTTGGGTCATCTCCTGAAAGTAGATGAGGTCAATGGTGCTTCCTCCACCTTTCGTAGCTACCTCAGAATCTTGGTAGAGATTGATTCTTCGAAGCCTTTGAAACCTGGCTTCTCTTTTGCTAGACCTGATAGTGAAATTACATGGGTGAGCCTTAAGTATGAAAGGCTCGATGTTTATTGCACTGATTATGGTTTGATTAGGCACAAACAGTTCTTCTGCCTAACAGCTCAAGCTGATAGATTTCCTGCCAGGTACAAATCCTCCCTCAAAGTCAATATACTCTCCAATCTTCTTCCCACTCAACCCTTTGATCATCGTACAGTAAACACACCCCAACCTGGTTCTTCTCAAGAGTTAGACCGAGGCCACGAGTCAACCCAGCTCCAAATATCTAGCACCCCTCCCAATGCTAGCCAACTTGAACATTCCCTCAAACCTATCTCTAACCTGACATCCTAATACCCCAAGCCCTCCCCAAACACGCCAAAGTCAGCTCACCACCTCTCACAAACTGCTTATCCTACCAAACATGTCAGTAATCCCACCTCCCCTACCACCAAAAACATGGACACACCCCTCCACATTCCATTAAATGCTCTTTCAATTTTTCAAAAACCCATACCCCTCCTTGTCAACAGATCGTTGGAATCCAACCAACCACTTGATCCCTCTTTAATGGATCTAACTCCTCTTAGGCCCATTATAGCCCACTTAGACTTCTCAGCCCAAAATCTTCAGCCCAAGCCTACTCAAAACTCCTTTCCTATCCCAACGGTTTTAACAGCCGCAGCACCTTTGGTCACTCCCGCCAAAAAGCTCCTCTGTTCCTCCAAAAAAGCTTTCCGTTCCCCTAAAATACCCTCTCTCACCATCACAGATGAAACCCAGCTCTCTAACCCCAGTTCCCCCAGTTCCCCCACTTCCTCCCCCAGCTCTCCCTCTTCCTCTCCAAAGAACAAGAAAAGAACGAGAACCATTGACCTGCTCACCCTCTAAAAAAAAGGTCCTGGGTTTCCCACTGAGCAAGAAACTCTCACACCTCAACCAAAAGACTATTCTTTGCCCTTTGCTCCAGGTCTTTCTGGAAAGACCCCAACTAGAGCAATGTTCAAAGCAGCTCGAAAAGGTAAAAATAAAATGGTTACAGCAATGGAGGCTGCTGAAGTTGATGTCAAGTTGAAGGGAGGCTGTGTTAAGCCTCCCCAGCACCAATGAAGATCCTATCTTGGAACTACAGGGGGCTCTCCAGGTCTGCTATAGTTCGTAGCTTGAGGGTGTTGATCCGTGATCACTCCCCAAATGTTCTCTTTCTTTCTGAAACCAAATCTTCCCCCCCCCCCCCCTTCCCCCAAGTCTCTGCTACTTTGAACAGACTTGGATTCTTTCTTATGTCTCAAGTTGCTGCTTGTGGTGTTAGTGGTGGTCTAGTTGTTACCTGGTGGCCAGGTGTGGATCTTGATTGCTTCATCACAAACAAGAACAACATTTCAGCATGGTGTTACTCAGATCCCCCACACTCTCCATGGATTCTCTCTCGTGTCTACGGCCCCCCAGATAGAAATGACAAACAGGCCTTTTGGGATTCTTTCACCTCTGTTGGTGAATTTTTTGAGGCCCCTTAGTTGTGTATAGGAGACTTCAACTTTATTTTGAATCAGTCAGATAAACTTGGTGGTAGGCCTGTTGTCAATTCTGGTAATTGCTATTTCCGAAATTTTATTAATCAGTTTGGTTTGATTGATCTTGGGTTTGCTAGAAACCCTTACACCTGGTATAACCATAGACAAGGAGCTGCTATCATTAAAGAAAGACTAGACAGAGGCCTGGCCTCCCCAAATTGGATTCACTTACACCCCGAATACTCCCTCCTTCATATCCCTGCTTTCAATTCTAATCACAACCCCATTTCCCTAAACACAAACAACCACTCCTTTTTCCTCCCAAGACCTTTCAGGTTTGAGGAGTTTTGGTCCAAAGACCCCTCTTGTGGTAAAGTGATTGACACTGCTTGGAAATCTCCTGTTTATGGTAATCCAGCCATCTATCTTCCTAAAAAGCTCAAACATACCAAAAATGCTCTACTGAAATGGAATGCTTCTCACTTTGGAAACATTTAGAAAAACATAAAGGCCACTCTTCTTCAGCTTGATCTAATTCAGCAATCTCCTCCTTGTAAAATCTCTTTTGATAAGGAAAATCAATTGAAGCTTGAGTTAGAGCAGCTTCTCAAGCATGAAGAGACACTTTGGCATTCAAAATCCAGGGATTCTTGGTTGACTTGTAAGGATCTTAACACCAAATACTTCCACACCTCTACTCTCATCAGAAGGAGATTTAATGCTGTTAACTTTCTCAAGTTAGATTCTGGTGCCTGGGTGTCCTCAAGGGCAGATATTGGGAGAACTTTCACCAATCATTTCACCACTCTATTTTCCACCTCTAACCCTATTATTGAAGTAGAAATGCTGGACTTCTTTTCTCATGTCGTCACTGAGGAGGATAATTCTTCCATCTACTCCATTCCCACTGAATTGGAAGTTATTCAAGCTCTGGCCAGCCTTGGATCCTTCAAAGCTCCGGGTCCTGATGGTTTCCCTGCTCTCTTCTACAAGAAATACTGGAGCTATGTCAAGGAAGATGTGCTGAAATTTATTTGGAACTTCTTCAAGAATAATCACCTTCCTAGGGAGCAACATCACACTTTCTTAGCCCTCATTCTAAAGGTTAGTGGGTCTCACTCTGCTCATCAATTTAGACCCATTAGTCTTTGTAACATTGTCTACAAAATCATCTCAAAAATCCTGGCCAACAGATTAAAACCTCTTCTCCATAAATTTATCTCCCCAACTCAGTCGGCCTTTATCTCCAATAGGAATATTCATGATAACACCATACTGGCTCATGAACTCCTTCATACTTTTAAGAGCAAGAAAGGTAGAGGAAGTTTTTTGTTTCTCAAAATGGACATGGAGAAGGCCTTTGATAGAATGGAATGGAGGTTTCTCCTTGCTATCATGGAGAAACTTGGTTTCTATTCTACTTGGATTACTTGGATAAGAGCTTGCATCTCATCTGCTTCCTTCTCCATTCTCTTGAATGGCAGCCCTTTTGGTTTCTTCTCCCCTGAGAGGGGTTTGAGACTAGGAGATCCTCTTTCTCCATTCCTCTTTACCCTTGGCACAGAGGTTTTCTCAAGACTGATGTCCAGAGAGGAAAGAGTAGGTTCTATTAGAGGCTTGAAGATATCTAGAAACAATGCTGCTATTCACCATTTGCTTTTTTCTGACAACTTGCTTATTTTTGGTAGAGCTAACCTCTCTGAAGCCATATGCATAAACTCTTGCCTTGAGAAGTATTGTAGATGGTTTGGTCAGTTGATTAACACAACCAAGTCCTCCATTCGGTTTAGCAAAAATTCTAACCCCTCTACCATCTCCTCCATCTCAGCCATCTTTCCATACACTTCCAACCCCACTAAATCTCTTTACCTTGGCCTACCTATTCTGTTGGGAAACTCGAAAAGTGGTGCTTTCAATTATATCCTTGATAAGGTGTTAAGTAGGATGGAGGGCTGGAGAGCCAAAACCCTTTCCCAAGCAGGCAGGTTGGTTCTTATAAAATCAGTTGCTGCTACCATTCCCTCCTATGCAATGAGTACCTTCTTGCTTCCCCCTTTCTTCTACTCTCAGCTGGATAGAAGTTTCAAAAAATTTTGGTGGGGTTTCCCTCCTACAAAGTCCAGAAATCTATCTCTACAAGCATGGGATTCCTTATGCCTCCTTAAAGACTTGGGAGGATTGGGAATTAGGAAGATGAGAGAGGTCAATTTAGCCCTTGTTTCAAAGCTTGGCTAGAAGCTCCTATGTAATGCAAACACGATGTGGGTGGCCCAGCTCAGAGGTAAGTATCTTCACTCTAACTCTCTCCTCACCCCCTCATCCCTTTCTTCTTCTTCTTGGCTGTGGAAAGGCATCACAAATTCCATCTCTGTCATTTCAAAAGGTGCCTGTCTCAAAATTCACAGACAATCCTCTCTCCCCATTTGGAGCTCCCCTTGGATCCCCACTCTTTCTTCTTATATCCCCATTCCCTCTCCTCATCTGGTTCAGCCTCTCCCTAATCTTTTGATCACTGACCTCTTTTCCTACACCCTTAATTCCTCTGAAGCCTCTTGGAACATTCCCTTGTTAAATTACCTTTTTGATTCCTCTAGTGCTAGGGAGATTCAGAAAATCAGGATTTCTCATTCTTCTTCTGAAGATTACATATGGACTCCTTCCTCCTCTAGTCTGTTCACTTCTAAGTCTGCTTACATGCTCATAACTACCCCTAGAATCTCCACAGCCTCCTCTCCTTTAACCCCCACCCAATGGAAAGCCCTATGGAAGCTTAGGCTGATGGATAGACTAAAATTATTCCTCTGGAAAGTTGCTTGGGACATTGTCCCCTCCAAGCCTAGGATCAATGTTGTGTTTCCCATTTCCCAGGCAGACTTAATCTGCCCTTTATGCAAAGTAGAAGAGGACTCCCTTCATCACCTCTTTTTCAGATGCTTTTTTGCTAGAATTTCTTGGAGATCTTCCCATTGGCCTCTTGATTCTATGAAATGGTTAGCTCTTACTTTGCCTAATTGGATCATCATAATTCTTTCTCCTAACAAATCTTTTGGTATCCCTTTAGTTGACACTCATCTTTTTCAAATTTTTGCTACTGTGCTGTGTGATACTCTTTGGTTTTCCAGGAATCAAGCTATCAACAATGGAGTTTTCCCTTAAGCTTCTAAGTTTGCTGACAATATCATGAGGCTATCCTTAGATTATGCAGCTTGGAAAACCACTTCTCAACCTATGAGAGAAAGTTGGTCTCCCTCCCATCTAGGTAGTTTCAAGGTCAACTTCGACACTGCTACTAGAGAGCAATTTTCTGTCCAAGTTGTTGTATGCAGAGATTCTAATGGTTACATCACCAAGAGTTTGTATCAATTCAGCCCCCCTTGTGAGCCAGCCTATGGTGAAGCACAAGCAGCCCTGCTAGCTGCAATATTGGCTA
>NC_081541.1:16556490-16616718 GCF_901000735.1 Corylus avellana
AGAAACTTTGTTTCTTCTTCTTTCCTTAAACTTTTCAGTCTACTCACAACCCTGCTCCCTCCTTCATGGATCCCCCACAAACAGAAATGGAATCTCTCATTGCCCAAACAGAAGCTTTATCCTGGGAGGACCCTTCCCCCCAGTTAGAAACTCTTCCCCTTGAGCAAGTTACTGATGAATATCTTCCCCTTGTACGGCATATCATTTCTCATAAAACTCATAACAATCAATCTGTCAATGCTTCTCTCATCAAAGCCTGGCCCTTTGCCGTTCCCTTCTCCTTTGCTATGCTAGGACCAAACCTATTCCTTTTCAAATTTTCAAAACAGAAGCATATCACCAGGATACTCGACCAGACTACCTCGAATGTCAATGGTTCACTTCTTGCTCTTCAAAAATGGTCTCCAACTGCTACCATAGGAGAACTTTCCCTGAAAGATGTTCCTTTCTAGATACAAGTGCATGGGCTGCCTCTGTGCAATATGACTTCCAGAAATGCTGTAGCCATTGGGAAAGGCTTGGGTCATCTCCTGAAAGTAGATGAGGTCAATGGTGCTTCCTCCACCTTTCGTAGCTACCTCAGAATCTTGGTAGAGATTGATTCTTCGAAGCCTTTGAAACCTGGCTTCTCTTTTGCTAGACCTGATAGTGAAATTACATGGGTGAGCCTTAAGTATGAAAGGCTCGATGTTTATTGCACTGATTATGGTTTGATTAGGCACAAACAGTTCTTCTGCCTAACAGCTCAAGCTGATAGATTTCCTGCCAGGTACAAATCCTCCCTCAAAGTCAATATACTCTCCAATCTTCTTCCCACTCAACCCTTTGATCATCGTACAGTAAACACACCCCAACCTGGTTCTTCTCAAGAGTTAGACCGAGGCCACGAGTCAACCCAGCTCCAAATATCTAGCACCCCTCCCAATGCTAGCCAACTTGAACATTCCCTCAAACCTATCTCTAACCTGACATCCTAATACCCCAAGCCCTCCCCAAACACGCCAAAGTCAGCTCACCACCTCTCACAAACTGCTTATCCTACCAAACATGTCAGTAATCCCACCTCCCCTACCACCAAAAACATGGACACACCCCTCCACATTCCATTAAATGCTCTTTCAATTTTTCAAAAACCCATACCCCTCCTTGTCAACAGATCGTTGGAATCCAACCAACCACTTGATCCCTCTTTAATGGATCTAACTCCTCTTAGGCCCATTATAGCCCACTTAGACTTCTCAGCCCAAAATCTTCAGCCCAAGCCTACTCAAAACTCCTTTCCTATCCCAACGGTTTTAACAGCCGCAGCACCTTTGGTCACTCCCGCCAAAAAGCTCCTCTGTTCCTCCAAAAAAGCTTTCCGTTCCCCTAAAATACCCTCTCTCACCATCACAGATGAAACCCAGCTCTCTAACCCCAGTTCCCCCAGTTCCCCCACTTCCTCCCCCAGCTCTCCCTCTTCCTCTCCAAAGAACAAGAAAAGAACGAGAACCATTGACCTGCTCACCCTCTAAAAAAAAGGTCCTGGGTTTCCCACTGAGCAAGAAACTCTCACACCTCAACCAAAAGACTATTCTTTGCCCTTTGCTCCAGGTCTTTCTGGAAAGACCCCAACTAGAGCAATGTTCAAAGCAGCTCGAAAAGGTAAAAATAAAATGGTTACAGCAATGGAGGCTGCTGAAGTTGATGTCAAGTTGAAGGGAGGCTGTGTTAAGCCTCCCCAGCACCAATGAAGATCCTATCTTGGAACTACAGGGGGCTCTCCAGGTCTGCTATAGTTCGTAGCTTGAGGGTGTTGATCCGTGATCACTCCCCAAATGTTCTCTTTCTTTCTGAAACCAAATCTTCCCCCCCCCCCCCCTTCCCCCAAGTCTCTGCTACTTTGAACAGACTTGGATTCTTTCTTATGTCTCAAGTTGCTGCTTGTGGTGTTAGTGGTGGTCTAGTTGTTACCTGGTGGCCAGGTGTGGATCTTGATTGCTTCATCACAAACAAGAACAACATTTCAGCATGGTGTTACTCAGATCCCCCACACTCTCCATGGATTCTCTCTCGTGTCTACGGCCCCCCAGATAGAAATGACAAACAGGCCTTTTGGGATTCTTTCACCTCTGTTGGTGAATTTTTTGAGGCCCCTTAGTTGTGTATAGGAGACTTCAACTTTATTTTGAATCAGTCAGATAAACTTGGTGGTAGGCCTGTTGTCAATTCTGGTAATTGCTATTTCCGAAATTTTATTAATCAGTTTGGTTTGATTGATCTTGGGTTTGCTAGAAACCCTTACACCTGGTATAACCATAGACAAGGAGCTGCTATCATTAAAGAAAGACTAGACAGAGGCCTGGCCTCCCCAAATTGGATTCACTTACACCCCGAATACTCCCTCCTTCATATCCCTGCTTTCAATTCTAATCACAACCCCATTTCCCTAAACACAAACAACCACTCCTTTTTCCTCCCAAGACCTTTCAGGTTTGAGGAGTTTTGGTCCAAAGACCCCTCTTGTGGTAAAGTGATTGACACTGCTTGGAAATCTCCTGTTTATGGTAATCCAGCCATCTATCTTCCTAAAAAGCTCAAACATACCAAAAATGCTCTACTGAAATGGAATGCTTCTCACTTTGGAAACATTTAGAAAAACATAAAGGCCACTCTTCTTCAGCTTGATCTAATTCAGCAATCTCCTCCTTGTAAAATCTCTTTTGATAAGGAAAATCAATTGAAGCTTGAGTTAGAGCAGCTTCTCAAGCATGAAGAGACACTTTGGCATTCAAAATCCAGGGATTCTTGGTTGACTTGTAAGGATCTTAACACCAAATACTTCCACACCTCTACTCTCATCAGAAGGAGATTTAATGCTGTTAACTTTCTCAAGTTAGATTCTGGTGCCTGGGTGTCCTCAAGGGCAGATATTGGGAGAACTTTCACCAATCATTTCACCACTCTATTTTCCACCTCTAACCCTATTATTGAAGTAGAAATGCTGGACTTCTTTTCTCATGTCGTCACTGAGGAGGATAATTCTTCCATCTACTCCATTCCCACTGAATTGGAAGTTATTCAAGCTCTGGCCAGCCTTGGATCCTTCAAAGCTCCGGGTCCTGATGGTTTCCCTGCTCTCTTCTACAAGAAATACTGGAGCTATGTCAAGGAAGATGTGCTGAAATTTATTTGGAACTTCTTCAAGAATAATCACCTTCCTAGGGAGCAACATCACACTTTCTTAGCCCTCATTCTAAAGGTTAGTGGGTCTCACTCTGCTCATCAATTTAGACCCATTAGTCTTTGTAACATTGTCTACAAAATCATCTCAAAAATCCTGGCCAACAGATTAAAACCTCTTCTCCATAAATTTATCTCCCCAACTCAGTCGGCCTTTATCTCCAATAGGAATATTCATGATAACACCATACTGGCTCATGAACTCCTTCATACTTTTAAGAGCAAGAAAGGTAGAGGAAGTTTTTTGTTTCTCAAAATGGACATGGAGAAGGCCTTTGATAGAATGGAATGGAGGTTTCTCCTTGCTATCATGGAGAAACTTGGTTTCTATTCTACTTGGATTACTTGGATAAGAGCTTGCATCTCATCTGCTTCCTTCTCCATTCTCTTGAATGGCAGCCCTTTTGGTTTCTTCTCCCCTGAGAGGGGTTTGAGACTAGGAGATCCTCTTTCTCCATTCCTCTTTACCCTTGGCACAGAGGTTTTCTCAAGACTGATGTCCAGAGAGGAAAGAGTAGGTTCTATTAGAGGCTTGAAGATATCTAGAAACAATGCTGCTATTCACCATTTGCTTTTTTCTGACAACTTGCTTATTTTTGGTAGAGCTAACCTCTCTGAAGCCATATGCATAAACTCTTGCCTTGAGAAGTATTGTAGATGGTTTGGTCAGTTGATTAACACAACCAAGTCCTCCATTCGGTTTAGCAAAAATTCTAACCCCTCTACCATCTCCTCCATCTCAGCCATCTTTCCATACACTTCCAACCCCACTAAATCTCTTTACCTTGGCCTACCTATTCTGTTGGGAAACTCGAAAAGTGGTGCTTTCAATTATATCCTTGATAAGGTGTTAAGTAGGATGGAGGGCTGGAGAGCCAAAACCCTTTCCCAAGCAGGCAGGTTGGTTCTTATAAAATCAGTTGCTGCTACCATTCCCTCCTATGCAATGAGTACCTTCTTGCTTCCCCCTTTCTTCTACTCTCAGCTGGATAGAAGTTTCAAAAAATTTTGGTGGGGTTTCCCTCCTACAAAGTCCAGAAATCTATCTCTACAAGCATGGGATTCCTTATGCCTCCTTAAAGACTTGGGAGGATTGGGAATTAGGAAGATGAGAGAGGTCAATTTAGCCCTTGTTTCAAAGCTTGGCTAGAAGCTCCTATGTAATGCAAACACGATGTGGGTGGCCCAGCTCAGAGGTAAGTATCTTCACTCTAACTCTCTCCTCACCCCCTCATCCCTTTCTTCTTCTTCTTGGCTGTGGAAAGGCATCACAAATTCCATCTCTGTCATTTCAAAAGGTGCCTGTCTCAAAATTCACAGACAATCCTCTCTCCCCATTTGGAGCTCCCCTTGGATCCCCACTCTTTCTTCTTATATCCCCATTCCCTCTCCTCATCTGGTTCAGCCTCTCCCTAATCTTTTGATCACTGACCTCTTTTCCTACACCCTTAATTCCTCTGAAGCCTCTTGGAACATTCCCTTGTTAAATTACCTTTTTGATTCCTCTAGTGCTAGGGAGATTCAGAAAATCAGGATTTCTCATTCTTCTTCTGAAGATTACATATGGACTCCTTCCTCCTCTAGTCTGTTCACTTCTAAGTCTGCTTACATGCTCATAACTACCCCTAGAATCTCCACAGCCTCCTCTCCTTTAACCCCCACCCAATGGAAAGCCCTATGGAAGCTTAGGCTGATGGATAGACTAAAATTATTCCTCTGGAAAGTTGCTTGGGACATTGTCCCCTCCAAGCCTAGGATCAATGTTGTGTTTCCCATTTCCCAGGCAGACTTAATCTGCCCTTTATGCAAAGTAGAAGAGGACTCCCTTCATCACCTCTTTTTCAGATGCTTTTTTGCTAGAATTTCTTGGAGATCTTCCCATTGGCCTCTTGATTCTATGAAATGGTTAGCTCTTACTTTGCCTAATTGGATCATCATAATTCTTTCTCCTAACAAATCTTTTGGTATCCCTTTAGTTGACACTCATCTTTTTCAAATTTTTGCTACTGTGCTGTGTGATACTCTTTGGTTTTCCAGGAATCAAGCTATCAACAATGGAGTTTTCCCTTAAGCTTCTAAGTTTGCTGACAATATCATGAGGCTATCCTTAGATTATGCAGCTTGGAAAACCACTTCTCAACCTATGAGAGAAAGTTGGTCTCCCTCCCATCTAGGTAGTTTCAAGGTCAACTTCGACACTGCTACTAGAGAGCAATTTTCTGTCCAAGTTGTTGTATGCAGAGATTCTAATGGTTACATCACCAAGAGTTTGTATCAATTCAGCCCCCCTTGTGAGCCAGCCTATGGTGAAGCACAAGCAGCCCTGCTAGCTGCAATATTGGCTAACTCTTTGAAGCTAGGAAAATTTGTATTAGAAGGAGTTTCTACTATTGTTATTTCCTCTTTACAGCAACCTTCCACTGTTTTGGATTGGCAAATAGATGGTTTAATTTCTGATGTTTTATCTCTTCTTCCTCCCTCTTCTCAATGGGAGGCTAGGAAAGTTAACAGAATGGCTAACTTTTGTGCCCATTATGTGACTTATTGGGCTGCGGTTAGAGTTTTCTCTGATTGCATTCCCACCTTTTTTTCTCCTCTTTCTCCCCCCTTTCCATCCCCATCTGTAGTGGAAAAGATCCACCCCCCACCCTCCCCTCTTAGTGAGGGATGTGTTTTGTTGTCTGTTTGTTTGTTTTCTATGAAGCAGTTTGTTACCAAAAAAAAAAAAAAAAGAAAAAGTTGATCCATGTCCAAGCTAATGAACTTCTGAACATCATTTGCAAGCAGTTGTCAGATTTTGATTCTGATCAATGGGAGTACAGTAAAGGTTCTGATGCCATCTTCTATGCTATGGAGAATGGGATTTTAAAATTTGTTGATAAAATAGCCAAAGAAAGTCCACAACTACTTGAGTGGAGCAGCAGTGATGATGAACGTTTTATAAATGCATTATGGGCAGCTATCTTTCATCGTCAAGCTGAAATATTTAGCCTTTTATGTGGGGTTGACAAGAATAATAATCAAGCATATGGCTATGATAAACAAGATAATAATATACTACATGAGGCGGGAAAGTTGTCACCTTCCACTTTGGTTAATTGCACAGCTGGTGTAGCTTTTCAAATGCAAAAGGAACTACAGTGGTATAAGGTACCTCCCTCACTTTATATTTTTCTTATACATTTTCACTTTATATTAATCTTGTTTGTGGTATACATATGATATTGAGGATAAGTCAATATTAATGTGCCCCTATATACAACACCCGTACAATCCAATCCAAGATATCATTATCTCTCCCATACAAATGCTTGAGGCCATTTTAAAGGCTCATGCTAAATATGCTGAGCTACAGTACCATTGTCCCTATGGCATTACTATATTGATTCTAAAACCATATATGATGACTCTGTTAAACACATCTACGTGATGCCTCAAAATGACTAATTATTAGAGCTCACTAATTTTATTTATATTACTTAGTTTGGCCTAAAATACAACTAAAATTTGACTTTGCATATGCTCATACAATATGTTCACAACTTATCCCAATCCCAAGTATCATAATATGCTACATCTCCGAGCACCACATGGAATTTTAGACTAGCTCAACATTTGCGACAACCAAGGACGAAGCCAGGAAATTTTATGGGAGGGGGCCAACCAATTTTTTTTTTTTTTTTTTGGGTTCTTTAGAAATTTTTTTTATTAAAAAAAAGTATATTTTGGTTGTTTTTTATGAACTAAAGACTACCATAAGGGTCAAAAAAAGTGTGCATTTGAAAGCAAAAAAAAAAAATTAAGGGGTATGGCCCAAAAAAAATTAAGAATAGGGCCAAAAAAAATTTATTGGATAAGGCAAAAAAAATTAAAAATAGGGCCAAATTTGGCCCTATTTTACTTTTACCTTTTTTTTTTTTTTTTTTTTGGGGGGTGCGGGCGCATATGGGTCCCCCCCCCCTAGATCCATCATTGGCCACGACCTAGTTAAGTTAGTCATATTTGCATTATACCGTAAAAGAACAAATTAGAGAAAATTTCACTTAACAATTCTAAGTTTTTATCATTTTTGCAATATCTTTCATAAAGTTTAAAACTCTTAATTTTTTGAAATCTCACCCCTCGCAATACGATTTGGGGTTAAATTACAACGACAAACCATAAAATTGCTATTATACCCCTATAAACTCAATAAAATTACAAAATTACTCTTAAATTATTATTAAAATTTTATTAATACAAGGAAATTTTGAGAATTTCGCATCCATCTGTTAGTATTTAATAGATGGGTAAGATTGCAAATTTTTTAAAGTTTGTTTTACGAATTTAAGAGTTTTTGAATTTTTGAAGACATTGTAAAAGTAATGGAAGTTCAGGGAAGTCAAGTGAAGTTTTCATAACAAATTAGCGTTGGAACTTTCTAAAACAGTACACTAATATATATATATATATATATATATATATATATATATCAACTATGAAACTTAGTACATACCCATACAATGGCTTCAAAATCCAATCCACTTCACCCAGTTTGATTCGGAAACAAATTGGAATGTGGGGTGCACATAGGAAAGTAAACTTGTGATTTGGAAACAAGGATACAATAGGACTTTTAGGAACAATAAGGCTTCTATTAGGACTTTGAATAGTACTACTTCTATTAGGCTTCTATTAGGCTTCTATTAGGACTTTGAGCGACGTCGCAGAGGGAAGAGAGAATGGGTTATTGGTCGAGGGAGTGGCACTTGGAGAGTGAATGAAGGTGATATGTCATATTAAAACATAAATTCATAAGAATATGCAGTGGAAAATAATTTAGACATACCTTTACTCATTTTTGTTGATGCTGGTTCTTGATTTGAAACAGAAATCCCTAACTACGTAAATGCTGATCGAAGTTAAATTTTAGGGAGAGAAGTTTCTTCTAATTTTTGTCTAATTATACATTTATTCTCATACAAAAGTTCTTTATTTATAGGTTATGTTAAGTACCTTCAATTAGTACTGCACTATATTTATTCCTTCCATCGAGAAATAAAATTCTCTCTAATAATATGATATGAATATTGACCAAGTGTAATTTTATTTATATTTTGGGAGCCTTTATCTATAAGATTAGTTTAACAAATGTAGGCGATGGAGAGCATTGTCCGTCCCTATCATAAGGAAAGAAAAAACAAAGATGGTAAAACTCCCAAAGAATTGTTTACGGAGAGCCACGAGAAATTGATGAAAAAGGGAGAGAAATGGATGAAGAACACAGAAACTTCTTGTATAGTGGTAGGCCCTCTTATTGTCACCATTATGTTTGCTGCAGCATTTACAGTTCCAAGCAGTAATAACCAAAATACAGGATCCCCAATGTTCTCCAAGGACAAACTATTAATGCTATTCATAATATCCGATTCCATATCGCTCTTTTCTTCTTTGACCTCAGTCTTAATGTTTTTGGGAATTCTTACGTCACGTTACCTAGAAGAAGATTTCCTGAAATCCTTGCTGTCAAAGATGATAATAGGTCTTTCCACTCTCTTCTTCTCCATTGCAACCATGATGATAGCATTTTCTGTTGCTCTTTTAATTATGTTACGTGAATATTCATGAACTTTCATTCCAGCCATTTGTTTGGCAAGTGTTTCTGTTACCCTGTTCATATGGATGCAATTCCCACTTCTTGTTGAGATGGCCATTTCGACTTTCGAACCAGGTATCGTCAATAGGAAAATAATGAAGCGCTCAAAATTATGTACCTACTTATGGTCTTTTTGCCCATGCTGCTCATGAAAGAATACCTATGGTTAAAAAGATAAACCCTTATTGGGGCTCATTAATGTTTGACGAACGATTGGAGGTGATGATTTTTCTATTTTCATTTTCTTATACGGATGATTGATGAATTTTCAGCAATTGGCTCATGTTGCTCATTGCTAATTCATTAGATGTTTTTACGCTTTCTATTTTTTTATTTTTCTAAATTTTTTGGTTACTTTGACAAAAGATATATTACTTCTTAATCCAATATATTTCCTCTAAATAAGTTTCGACCTATTCCTGGGACTTTACCTTCAAAAGAAAAAAAGGAGTTTCATTAGGCCACAAAGGTTATTAGTGTCCCAGGCTGTAAGGTTATTAGAATAAATAAATAAATAATAACTATTCGCTAATATAAAAGAATAAATTCCGTATCTTAATTCCAAGTAGAAATGAAGAACATATTTAAAGATCTGAACTATTTCCTATCAATTTTTTTCGTGAAATATAGTATTTGACTTAACGCAAATGAAAGAAATTGAATTTAATATTTTGAAGAAAAAAAGAAAGATTAAATCCTTAAACTGTTATAGAAAGCAAAATGATACTCAACTATATATCTCGATTTAACTGAGCAAAAATGACACTACTTACACCAAATTACTCTCTCTTTACTTAATTATTGTCTTACTTAAAAATGTACAGGTTCAAAGGAAATCGGTAATAGATGAGTTTTTAACCATTTAAAGAATTCAAGTCTCCAATATTATCTTTTACTTTTACGTTGAAAAATAATTAAACAAAAACTACATAAGTTCTTGTGTTAAATACATTTGACAATTTTTACCCATTTTTGTTGTGTACAACCTTGTTTTCCTTTCCTGCATGACAGATTGCTTGGCATTCCTTTCTTGCAAGGTCCGCATGATCTAATGATGTTAATTTGACTATCCCCACCACCACCAGTGAAAGAAAAAAAGAAGGGATTTAACTTCAATGCAGATGGGCCTTAAAACTCAACTTTTGCAGCCCCCAATCACCAACTTCCACATAAGCAAAATGCACAAAACTATCCTACAGCCAAAAACACTAAATTTTTCCTTATTTCTTCTTCTTCCTTCCAATTCTTCTTCTCTCCCATTTCTTCCTTCCTGCAGACAACCTCTCCCATTTCTTCTTTTTCCTTATTCTTGTCATTTAACAGAGAAATAGTGAACCTTCCATTTAACAGTCATCTTCTCTGGCATTAGGGTGATAAAATCCCTTTAGGGTTAGCCTTTCACCTCTAGGTTTTAGATTTGAATCCAAAAACGAGTTTTGTAGCATTAGAAACAAGTTTTAAGGCATTATAAACGAATTTTAAGGCATTAAAAATGGTTTTTGAGGCATTAAAAATGGATTTTGGGCATTAGAAATGAGTTTTTTAGTTTGGATTTTGTGGGTTTTCTGATTGGTCAAGTGGGTTTTCTGGCGGGTTTTCATGGGTCTAGCCGTGGGTCTCGCCAAACCAACACCGGGGTCTAGCCAGACCCTTGGTATGGGTCTTGCCGGACCCACGCTGGGGTTTGGGCAGACCCACAGCATGCGTCAGGCAGCTTGGATTTTTTTTTTTTTTTTTCATTTTGATCCGGTGCTTTTTTTCTCAGTTTTATTTTTTGCATTTTTCTTGAATGAATGAGGTGTCACAAGATAGTTGGATGCTGCAAAACACCACTTTTAAGGTCTGACTGGTATGAGCTCTCAAAAAGAAAAGTGATGGGCTTATCGATTGCTTTTTTCTGGCCTGGTAAGGCGCTAGAAAGCAATTGGATGGACTTACCTCTTGAGCTTGAGCTAGAGGACATTGATTGCCATCCTTTGATTAAGGGGTAATCTGCGTGATTATCTACTTGATTATTGGGTGATGGCTTAACAATATCAACGTGGATTCCTTCTTTGGTGGCTCAAGCCCAAGTAATACCAATGTGATCTTCCACGATCAAGGTCTCATTTCTTACTGCCATGGGTTATTTTCCAAGTAGCTCACCTGACGACTTGATCAATCTGGTTTCTAATATATTTTCTTGGCTTATGAGCCAAGAACCCATTGGGTTGAGCTAATATATTTTAGCCCATATCCATCTTTTTGTTTTTGGGGGGCGGGGGACTGTATTGGCTATACTTAGATGATTGTTAGGGCTCTCCACCCTTGCATTTTATTTCCTTGTTTTCATGTATTTCTCATATTAATTACTTACATAAAACAAAGATAGAGGAAACTTCACTTATCCCTCTTGAATTGTCAAATATTTTGTAATATCTTTTCTAAAATTTAAAACCTCTTAATTTAGGGTATCGAACTTTTAATTTTTTTCAATGTTTCCCCCTATTAGGATTTTCCGTTAAATCTCAACAAAATTTCCAAAACACCCCCCCTTTTTTTTTAGAAAAAATATTTAATTTAATTTAATTTTTTTTTGTAAAGATTGAGGCATAGGTATTTTTACAAATACCGTTAAATTCGGATCAACACCGTAGTCTTTGAAACTTTTTTCTTTTTTATTTTTCTCAAAACAAATGGAGGTATTTTGAGAAAAGTTAGCGGAAGGGTAGGACTGCAAACAATTGAAAGATTGATACACTAAATTAAGAGAAATTGAACTTTAGGGTGGCCGACATTGCTAAAGTGATGACAATTCAAGAGAGTAAAGTGAAGATTTTCCAAAAAGATATTATATTGAAGTGTTATTCCAACATATACACACATTATAACTGAATATTTGGAATAAAGATGGTCGGTACTGCCCACATTATACATGTATTGTGCCAAGTACTAGACATTGCAAAGACATTACCATATATGTACCCCGGAAGGCCAACAATTGAGCAAGTTCTTGAGCTCGTGATCGCTAGCTTGTGCGTCATGGATATATGGAAGCTCTAGCTTTACCTCCGAAGTATCTTCAAGGATCCCCAGTGATCTCTCCCCTTGTTTCCTTTTTTTTTTTTTTCTTTTTTCTTAAAAGAAAAAAAACACATATTAGCACAAAGCAATATTGAGAGGAATCGGAGGATGGTCCTGTTGTCTTAGCCACCCTCCAGCAAGACAAGCCTTCAATGATTGAGGTACAAGTGTGGGCTCCTAATTGCTAAGCCTAAAGTTGACCTTTTAACTTTTCTTTAAGTAATGCAAAGCGATAGCTTTAGATTCCTTTGCTTGGTTGAATGAGGCCAATTGCAGTGGACTCCACTTCATGCGATTGAACAAAAGGACCCGAAGAAAAATCAAATTATTTACGCTGGAAACTGGTCATATTTTGACACTTGCATTATTCACAAAGGCAAACTTGAAATTGAAAAGGGACTCCAACAAAACTATGTGGTGTGTCACCACCAAATCAATAGACATAGCTAGAACCATTTAGGGTGGTCCAATTGTCAAGAAAATTTTAAAGCGGTTAGATACGTATTATGGTATAAGTTCAAATTATCTCATAACGAAAATCTCAATGCCTGATTACTGTAAACCATTTTGATTTTTATTGAAGTTCTGTTAGGATTGGGTTAGGTTATGGTTTGGTTAGACTTGAGAAAACGACTGAGATTCGTCAATTCCTATTGTAAGTGCACTTGTGAGTGTTTGAGTCTCACATTGAAAAAGTATAAAGAAAAATAGTAGTTAACATACCTAAGCGGACCCAAACTTATAAGTATTAGATTAGGCTTTTAGGTTAGAGTAGTATTTAAATATGCATATTCATGTACTATTGATAAAAACTCTTCGACAGTTCTCACCGTCTAAGCTTCTCTTATGCTAGTGAATAAGTGTTATTATAGCATAGCTAAAATACCAAAAATAGCTACAATTCTATAACAAAAGTTACAGTACTGTCATTTTATACTCGACCAATAAGAAAAGAAATTAAAAAAACAGAGAAGAAAGAAAACAGCATTTGCTTTGCCTTTCCAAAATATGAAAAAACTAGTGACCGGCTCCAGGGCTAGGACCGGACGGCAACCGCTCGAGCCAATACGCCATGCTGCGCTTTGCCTTCCCATAAATGGAGGAATAAGTGTCGAGGTGATTAGCAGTCGCAAAATCCTCCGATAACACTCTGCTTGCTTCAACCCTCGTATAGTTCAAGATGGCAGCAAAGATGACAAAGATGATCAAAAGGGTAATACTCTTTCTGCAATTCATCTTAAGGGTAATAGTGGCTGGAATTGATGAAACTTTTGCTCCAAATAAGTCGTACGTGAGAGGTTTTGTTATATTTTTCCACTCTTTGAGGAGAGCTTTTGAGTGTTTGTGAATGTGTATTAAGAGGTGAAAGTATTTATAGTGTTAAGAGTTGGTACCCGTCTTTTTGGACTGAGGATAATGGTGGGCACTGAGGTATTCCGTATTGACCAAGGTGTTTTCAAAGAGTTTGGGTCTGTTGGTTAAAGGGAATACATGCGCTCCAGGGGACGAATGGGTCAACGGCTATTACGTTTGAGCAGTTTGATTATTAGAATTGTCTTGCTCATGACTTCAATTTCAATATCGGTGCAGGGTAGTACGTACTACACGTGGCCTTTTCACATTAAGAGGGAAACAATGTAAAACATATATTTGATTGATTCAACACAATTATCTTCCATATGGTCTAAACCTATAACCTTCTTACGGTAACGTTTATGCGTGTTACTGTAAGGTAATAGCTAATTATCACTAGCTATCTAACCTCGGGTGATTCACACAATTACCAATGCTGTAAGGTGTGATCATAATCCGTGGATAGTAGTGCTAATCGATCACTTTACCTCTCTCTCTCTCTCTCTCTTAAATAGGCCTGCTATCGTGTCTACAAGTCTTGGATGTATCAAATCATAAATTGTTTGACACCAATTGAGTACCCAAAGATGAGTGGTCGATCACATAGTTACTTGGGGTGATCGAACATCAAGGATTGATCAATCACTCCCTACTATTGAATGATCACTCAAGCCCTAAATTGGATTGTGTCTTTTCAGACCCATTTTTTCTAATTTTTGCATCAAACTTGATTCCTTATTAATCTTTAAGTGTAATTAAGGGTTTTTAACCCTAGTTTAGTTTGGGGTAATACACACGGTCTATATACAAGAATGAATATGATGGAAAACACATTGAAAGATACATGGTTGGGTTATGCCCCCAATGTATGCAAGTGGGAGATGTTAAATGGAGGGCCCAATAGTGGGCACGCCCCTCCACGTGCTTTTAAAAGCACATTATAAGAAATAGTACCGCATCCAAGCATTGCCATAGCGTTTGGCATAGTATTAGGCAGATGTCGATGTTGATGGGCATTATGCTTGCAAGTGAATATGTAGCAATTCTCATGCATTACTCCGGTGCTCCTCCCCATCAATTGGGTTGAGGTTGTAAATAGCATGCATTTGATAGGTTGAGGCTTCAAACTCTCTCTTAGTGTGTTTTTTTAGTTCCTATAAGCTCATTGTTTGTGATTCCATTTTTGGGTGTAACGATGTAATAATTGAACAAGGCATTTTACAAACTCGATGAACTAGTGACCAGGGTCCTAACGGCACCTATTGAAGCCTGTACACCATGGTGCACTTCTCCTTTTCGATCGTAAGTGGTCAAGTGTGCTTAGAGATGATTAGCGATCAGTTGAAGTAATGTTAGAAGTATGACTCGTGATCTTTATTTATCCTCTTAAATGTGATATATCTTTTAAAATTATCATTGAACTTGAGAATCTATTGCCGATTTGAAAAACCATATCACATTTGAGATAACACAAAGAAAACAAAAATCTTCCTGTCAACATTACTCTTGCATGCCTAAACTGGTTGACCCAAGCATTTGACAAAAATGGGCACCAAGAGGATGATCACAATGATCAACAAAAAGGTGCTAGTCGTTGTCTTTGGAAACTCATCTTTGAAAATGCCTCCCAATTGCTTTGAATTTGGATTTTTTTCCTCAAAGACAATGTAATGAAGGTTAGTGTTCTTAATTTGGAAAGAGCCATGTGTTGGTTGTGTATGTGTATGGGAAAATATTATGAAAGACGAAAGTAATGGAGTTTGTACGAGTCATCTTGGACTCAAGGTTTTTGACCGACTTTTTAACGGCCTTACGTGTTGACCAAGGATTTTTGAATTAGTAGAGGCTGAAATGTGTAATGCTACACAATTTTTATCCCATAATTAATTAGTACCAATCCATCCATAATTTTTTTTTTCTTAACAAAGATTGGTAAGAATTGCCACATAAACATTATAGAATAGTTGTAAGATAAAAAATGTGATTTCTAGTATAAGAATATATTTCCGTATAATTGTGATTGATTATCAACTGGGAAAGTGACACAAAAATTGCGTGGACATTCATAAGTTCATATGCATGTAATATGTCCATATTCAGGTTTTTTGAGCTTGTTTTGACAATATAGCCTTTTATTTATAAAGATAAGTTGTCATGCTTGTTTTCCATAATTGAAAACTCTTATAGAATATAATGCAATCTAGTTGTGAGTGTTGGACTCTGATAAGCATCAATGCCAACTTCAATATTTTATTTTTGAGATGCTTGGGCCATTTTCTATCCAAACATTCTTTAATTTTAGGTTGGCTGTTATAGGTTATTCACTTGTTTTGTTATTTAAAATTATGGGTTTACGAGCATGTGACAAACTTTATACTCAACTTGTGAAGTTCTAAACTGTTGAAATTAATAGACATTAGATTGAATAGAGGACTCAATTTTGTGAACAAGTCCCAAAAACAGCTTGTCAAATTGTACCAACAAAATTCATACAAAGCATTCTAAAACATTCAAAATATTCCAAATTTAATAAAATTCATACAAAAAAATTACAAAATAAAACAGAACTACACGTTTGATAGTAGTTGGATTGGATTAACAAATAACGACAACAAAAACATGCAACTTCAATTATCTTCTTCATCTGGTCAACATCAGCCTTGATGTAAGCCCATTAAAAGAAAATAGATAAAACATCATTACAGCAACAAGATACAAACAACATGCAAGTGCAACTTGGAACTTCAGCTGCAAGCTGTGATACTTATTCTTCTGCCTTTCAAGTTTAGTACAAAATTAGCAGCATCAGCTTCTATTTTCGACTTGTTCTAAGCAATTTCAATCTTGTAGTTGAAGACTTCCATTGCCCTTTCATACTTCAAATCTTGCTACCACTCCATCAACATCGACATCACTCGATCATAGCACACACAAATTTCTGGTTCAACCCATTTAAAATAATTACAACCTCGATTTTTTTCATTCTGCATAATCACACAAATTAGGATTTAACCCATTACTAAAACAGCAAAAATTATACTTCTATTCAAATAAAATTCCTAAACCCTAAACTTACCACATAATTTACACACGCATAAAACCTCTTACCATGATTTTTAGTTGTGGAAGCTGTTTTGATCACTGTTTTGCTCCCACATTTACAAATGGATAGCTCAATCCTAAATCGCTTACCTAACCCTCGGAGTGCTCTATCTTTACCGTCGTAACCTCGTCGTGGTGTGGGACTCTTTCACCGTCTTAAGCTCGTTGCTAGCAGAGGGGAACGAGTGTAGGTCGTGATCTTCAGCTGCTGCAAAACATTTGTTTTGCGATTGCAATTTCCTTAGTAGGGTGGAAGCCGTGGGTTGCGGTTGTGATTTCCTCAGATTTGCAGTGGTTTTTCATGTAGGTCATCCGTCAGTGTTGGAGTGCATCTTCAAGTGGGATTTTGGCCTGCAAATCGAGTGGGTTTCTCTTGGACATTTAAGTTAGTAAGGGTGAGGGAGTTTGAGGGTATAATGGGTAGTTCAGGCGAAAAAAGTCACGTGCAGGTCATGTTTTTTGTTTTCCGTCTGAGGCTAATGATTGATTTGGACGGATGGGTCCAAATTAAGAGCAATTGAAAGTTAAGATGACTAAATTGAGAAATTTTAAAGTTTATGGGGTGTATTTCAAAACAGGTAAAAATTTGAGGGTCTACAGTGAAGTTTCCCTTTTTTTTTTTTTTTAGGAGGTTGTTAGATAGTTAGGCATTGAAACTGTAACAATATTGATTTCATTAGAATTTCCTTTTTTAAATGGAGTTGAGCCCCTCCAATTTGCTCATTTCGAATACAGAATCCTTGTCCGATCAAGTCATCTCACATATATTTAATGAGAAATGCTAAAGGCCCAACTTTTTTGCTCAACAAAAGTCCAACTTTTACCTTTTATTTTTTTTCTAAAAAAACCAAAATGAAAAATGAAAAAAATGTCTGAAGCAACCCTATCTATTTTTGGCATTTCTTTTATTTAGTATTTTTTAAAAAATGAAAAATAGTATTTTTCTTCATAATAATGACATTTTCTTAAAAAAAAATGACATTATTATGAAAAAAAATACCATTTTTCATTTTTAAAAAAATACCAAATAAAAGAAAGACAAAAAATAGATAGGGTTACTTTAAACATTTTTTCCATTTTTTATTTTATTTTATTTTTTAAAAATAAATAAGGCAAAAGTTGGACTTTTGTTAGGCAAAAAAGTTGGGTCCCTATCATTCCTCATATTTAATCTTTCCATTCATTCAACATTTGCATATATGATATATCATTTACAAATCTTAATACAAACCTTACCATTGTTCATTATTAAAAATTCTTTGATTTTATCCCCTTCTTACATGCACTCAGACCAAAAATTTAATCATTAATTACTTAGATAGGAAGTCGCGCAACGCAAGCGATTCTTGTAATTAAGAGATTATGGTTATCTAATATTAATAATGTCATAATGATATTATCGTGCTTGTATAATTTTTGGCCCTAGCTCTCGAATAGGAACTCCCGGTTCCGTCCCTGTGTCCATGCAAGCATCCATACAAAAGAAAAAGACAAAAACAAATTAGGAATTAGAAACAACATATATCAACTTCATTAAGTAAATCAACTCTTAATTCTCATGCTCAGTAATTTGTTTCGTAAAATTCTATAAAAAAAAAAAAAAAAAAAAGTTACAGTGTCAGTGTATACTTGACCAAGAACAAAAAAACAAAGAAAAGAAAAAAAGAACGTAACAGCATTTGCTTGTTTTTTTTGGCACAACAACCTTGTATTTCTATAAGACTTTCCAAAATAAGAAAAAACTAGTGACCGGCTCCGGGGCTTGGTCCGGACGGCAACCGCTCGAGCCAATACACCATGTTGCGCTTCGCCTTGTCATAGAAAGAGGAATATGTGTCGAGGTGATTAGCAGTCGCAAAATCCTCTGATAACACTCTGCTTGCTTCAACCCGGGCATCGTTCAAGATGGCCGCAAAGATGACAAAGATGATCAAAAGGGTAATAGCCTTTCTGAAATTCATCTTAAGAAACTGCTGGAATGGATGGAACTTTTGCTCAAAATAAGTTGTAAGTATTTTTCACTCTTTGAGGAGAGGTTTTGAGTGTTTGTGAATGTGTACAACAAAGAATTAAAAGGTGAAGTGTTACATGAATACGTAACGGGATAGATTATAGGTTCTGAGAGAACCTAGACCTTAGATTCAAAGGGAACCTAAAAAACTCTTTTCAAACTCAAGGTTTTGGATTAATTTTCTGATTTTTTCATTAATGAGCTTGATGTCTTTATATAGACAATTACAATGCATAATAAAATAAAAGACTAATTAAAATAAACTACGGATAATATTTATCCCTAATATTTAAATTATACTAACTACTCTAATGTTACTTATCTATAATATTTAAATGGGAATCTCTAATCTAATGTTATCTATAAAGATAACATATTATCCTAAGGTATTTTAATCATAAAATACCTCTATTATTAAACTCCTAACATGAAGGTATTTATAATGTTAAGAGTAATTGGTACCCCGTCTTTTTGGACTCATCAGAGGTCTTCCGTATTGACCAATTAGGAGTTTTCAAAGAGTTTGGCTTTGCTGGTTAAAGGGAACACATGCGCTCCAAGGAATGAATGGGTCAAGGGGTATTACGTTTGAAGAGTTTGATTATTAGAATTTAGAATGGTCCTGGCCTTCGTCTTCTCGATCGTAAACGGTCGAGCTTGTATGCCTAGTGTGGCACAAAATGGCCACCAAGACTCAAGAGGACAACAATCAACAAAATGGTGCTAGTCTCTGTCTTTGAAAATGCCTCCCAATTGCTTTGAAATTTGGAGTTTTTTTTTTTTCCTAAAAGAAAAAAAAGTAATGAAGGTTAATTTAATTAGTGTTTTTAATTCGGAAAGAGCGCTGTGTTGGTTGTGTATGTGTATGGGAAAATATGAACGTCTGAGTAATGGAGTCGTCTTGGACTCGAGGTTTTTGACCCACTCTTTAGCTGCCTTACTTGTTGACCAAGGATTTTTTAATTTAATGTATAGGCTGAAATGTGCAACTCTACACAATTTTTATCCCATAATTATATTACCAATCGATCCTAATTTTTTTTTTTCCTTAACAAAGACTAATTTCAAAGGTTAGTGAGGATTGGCGCATTACATCATAAAATAGTTGTAAGATAAAATTGTGGTTTCTAGCGTACGAATATATTTCCAAGTAATTGTTATTGATAATCAAATTATTGTGATTAGTTATCAAATGAGAGAGAAACACATAAAAGTTATGTGGTTCGGTCTATGACGGCCTATATCTACACGTTAAAGCATTAGATGCTACATTTCGCTCTTATTCTTGATAATATTTACAATAATACCAACGATTCATTTTATAGCGAAAATGTTGCAGGTGAATCCAATATGAATATGCTCACCAAATCCTTATCAATCATAATTATATGAAAATATATCTAATATCTAGCATTAGCTATGGTGAAATATAATGGACTTGATTTTGTTGGGAGAATTCATATCCGGCTAGCCAAAATAGTCAAAAGGTTATTTTTGGCTAGCTGCCCTGTAGCAAAAATTATATAAAAAATTCCTATCTGACTAGTCACTTTGGTTAAATATTCGACTAACTATTATAGTGTTCACAATGTTTTTAAGAATTGCCGCTCAACAATGTATAAGTTAAATTAATAAAAAATTAAAATGACTCTCTCTCTCTCCTCTTTTAGAAATGTAAAAATAGATAAAAGGAAAAATATTTAATTTAAATAGAATAGTAAAAGTAAATAATTAAAATGTTGAGTTATATAAGTGTTTTGAAAAAGTGAATAGTTAAAATAAAAAAATAAAATAAAAAATGTATTCTTTAGCTAAACATGTACTCGGCTGCCGGAAGGGAATTAATGCTCCCATCAATATACCAAATTGCCGAAATGTGTCAAATTAAGAATAGGAATTCTAAACAATCACGTGAAGAAAGAAATAGTGTGAAAAGCCTAAATTTGCTTATGGGTGTCATGTTAATTAAGTCAAAGGTTAAGAAATTTGAATTGATCAATATTGGCGGGTGTACGTTGTTACGACAACTCGACCAGGTACAGCAACAATATTGTCGTTCCTGGGCAATTTCCTTATTTCCAAATTGATTATTTCAACAAAGTCCAGCCAGCTTATATATTAATTCCTTCATTAATAAAATTAAACTAATCCAAAGGTGGTGAGGGCTCTTGTACGTCTTACACTTCTGTCCCTGTCCCAATTTATCAGTTGCACATGTGGTCAAATCTTAGGATGATCAAAATTTGGCCTTGTGGGTAGGCACACAAAAAATTTAAATATTTTATAATTTTTTTTAAAAAAAAAACAAGGACTGTTTGAGACTACCACGAGAGCTTCGTGGAATGTTTATGAAATATTTGTGGTATTTTGAAACCATTTTGGAAGATCGGACATATGAATGGCAATGTTCACGTCTTCGATCTTTTGAAAGGCTGAGCATATATATATATATATATATATATATAATATCATCCAAGAAAAATTAATGTATTTTAATATAAATTACATTTAGACGATGATCAAAGGACGATTTTCTAAATGTTCATAAATTGATTAAATTCGGAAAGAAAAGTCTTGAATTTTAGTAGACATATAGTAAGATGACAATTTTCTTAAGTATATATATATATCTTCTTAGCATTTACAATTTATTATTTAAAAATTAATGTTATTTTCGTATGGATGATTGGTATGGGTGATTAAATAAGACACGTATAGTAATGTCTTGCATAGTTTTTTGTCTGGAGTAACTTTGTAGAAAAATCATGCAAGCGATTAGTGGATCAACCATAGGGAGTAATATTCTGATATTCTTCATCGATTATGTACATTTATGATTGATAAGCAACATATGAGAAATGCTTGCTTATATTCTCCCATTCTCTCTGTTTAAAAATCAATCCTTAAATTTATACAACAAAATAAAAAGATAGGAGAAGGATCCAAGTGTACTGAATAGTGAGTCATGCAACATATTATACGAATCTGTAATGTGATTATTCTCATGCACGTGTCCATGCATGCATCCATATAAAAAATAAACGTAAAGCAAATTCGGAATTAGGAACAATATCAACTTCATTAAATAAATGAACTTTTAATTCTCATGTTCATTATTTAGTTTCCTAAAATTCTATAACAAAAGTTACAGTACTGCCAGTTTATACTCGACCAATAAGAAAAGAAATTAAAAAAAGAGAGAAGAAAGAAAAGAGCATTTGCTTGTATATATTCTTTCTTGCAACGACAGTGAATTTTATAAGACTTTCCAAAATAAGAAAAAACTAGTGACCGGCTCCAGGGCTAGGACCGGACGGCAACCGCTCGAGCCAATACGCCATGCTGCGCTTTGCCTTCCCATAAATGGAGGAATAAGTGTCGAGGTGATTAGCCGTCGCAAAATCCTCTGATAACACTCTGCTTGCTTCAACCCTCGCATCGTTCAAGATGGCTGCAAAGATGACAAAGATGATCAAAAGGGTAATAGCCTTTCTGAAATTCATCTTAAGAAACTGCTGGAATGGATGGAACTTTTGCTCGAAATAAGTTGCAAGTGTTTTTCACTCTTTGAGGAGAGGTTTTGAGTGTTTGTGAATGTGTATTGGGTGAAGGTATTTATAGTGTTAAGAGTTGGTGGGCACTGATCAGGTAACTATTCCGTATTGATCAAGAGTTTTCAAAGAGTTTGGGTCTGTTGGGTTAAAGGGAATACATGCGCTCCAAGGTACGAATGGGTCAACGGCAATTACGTTTGAGCAGTTTGATTATTAGAATTGTCTTGCTCATGACTTCAATTTCAATATCGGTGCAGGGTAGTACGTACTACACGTGGCCTTTACACATTAAGAGGGTAAGAATGTAAAACTTATATTTGATCTGGTTCAACACAATTATCTTTCATATGGTCTAAACCTATAACCTTCTTACGGTGAGATTTATGCGTGTTACCGTAAGGTAATAGCTAATTATCACTAGCTATCCAACCTTGGGTGATTCACACAATTAGCAATACCACAAGGTGTGATTACAATCTGTGGATAGTTGTGCTAATCACTTTACCTCTCTTTCTCTCTCTCTCTCTCCTAAATAGGCCAGCTATCATGTCTACAAGTCTTGAATGTATCAAATCATAAATTGTTTGACACCAATTGAGCAACCAAAGATGAGTGATCGATCACATAGTTACTTGGGGTGATCGAACATCAAGGATTGATCAATCACTCTTTGCTACTGAATGATCACTCAAGCCATAAAATGGACTGTCTTTTTAGACCCATTTTTTCCAATTTTTACATCAAACTTGATTCCTTATTAATCTTTAAGTCATAATTAAGGGTTTTTAACCCTAGTTTAGATTGGGGTAATACACAGAGTCTATATACAAGAATGAATATGATGGAAAACACATTGAAAGATACATGGTTGAGTTGTGCCCCCAATGTATGCAAGTGGGAGATGTTAAATGGAGGGCACCCGTAGTGGGCACGCCCCTCCACGTGCTTTTAAAAGCACGTTATAAGAAATAGTACCTCATCCAAGCATTGCCATAACATTTGGCCTAGTATTAGGCAGATGTCGATGTTGACGGGCATTATGCTTGACAATGAATATGTAGCAATTCTCATGCATTACTCCGGTGCTCCTCTCATCGATGGGGTTGAGGCTATAAATAGCCTGCATTTGATAGTTTCAGGCTTCAAACTCTCTCTTAGTGTGTTTTTTTAGTTCCTATAAGCTCATTGTTTGTGATTCTATTTTTGGGTGTAACGTTGTAATAATTGCACAAGGCATTTTACAAACTCAATGAACTAGTGACCAGGGTCCTGACGGCACCTATTGAAGCCTGTACACCATGGTGCACTTCGCCTTCCCGATCGTAAGTGGTCGATTGTGCCTGGAGATGATTATTGATCAGTTGAAGTAATGTTAGAAGTATGACTCTTGATCTTTATTTATTCTCTTAAATGTGATTTATCTTTTAAAATTATCATTGAACTTGAGAATTTATTGGTGATTTGAAAACCACATCACATTTGAGATGACACAAAGAAAATAAAATTCTTCCTTTCAACATTACTCTTGCATACCTTAACCGCTTGACCCTAGTGTGACACAGAAATGGGCAACAAGAGGACAATCACAACGATCAACAAAAAGGTGCTAGTAGTTGTCTTTGGAAACTCATCTTTGAAAATACCTCCCAATTGCTTTGAATTTGGATTTTTTTCCTCAAAGAAAAAGGTAATGAAGGTTAGTGTTCTTAATTTGGAAAGAGTCATGTGTTGGTTGGGTATGTGTATGGGAAAATATGAAAGAGGAAAGTAATGGAGTTTGTACTAGTCATCTCTTGGACTCGAGGTTTTTGACCGACTTCTGAACGGCCTTATGTGTTGACCAAGGATTTTTGAATTAGTAGAGGCTGAAATGTGTAATGCTATACAATTTTTATCTCATAATTAATTAATTAGTACCAATCCATCCATAATTTTTTTTTTCTTAACAAAGATTAATTCAAAGACTAGTAAGAACTGTCACGTAAACATTCTCGTATAAGAATATATTTCCATATAATTGTGATTGATTTTCAAATGAGAAAGAGACACACAAAACTTACGTGGTTCGGTATATAACTATATTCATAAGTTAAAGCCTTCATTAAATGTTACATTTTGCTCTTATTCTTGATAATATTTACAATAGTACCAATAATTCATTTTATAGGAAAAAATGTGGTAGATGAATACAATATAAATAAGGTAATCAAATCCTTATTAATTACAATTATATTAAAATATATTCTAACACCTAGCATTACTCGGGGTGAAATTTAATGGACTTGATGCTGGGAGAACTCATATGTGGCAATTCAAAATAGTCAAAAGGTTAATACTCCCGTCAATTTACCGAATTGCCGAATTGGTCAAAGCTCAGGAAATTTAAAGAATCACGTGAAGAAAGAAATAGTGTGTAAATTTTTTTAATTTTTAACAATGATGATCCAAATGTCTTTTATTATTATTATTATTGTTATTTTATGAATGATCCAAATGTTACAAGACCAAGACCAAGACCAAGACCTTCTGAATAAGAATCTTCTTTGTAATTGACAATCCCATTAATTCAGGGATTTGTCTAGTCATGTAATCTCACTTTCCATTGTTATTTCTTATGTGCAAGCTATATATATATATATATATATACCTTGCTGTATTATGAATCAAACCATCCAATGAAGTAGCCATTCAACTCAATTACTTTCTTGTGTTTAAAATCTATTATATGTAAGATATTTATGAAATATTAGTGTGGTATATAATATTACTCAATTAATTTTGAAACCAATTAATAGAAGATTGCACATAAGAATGGCAGTGTTCACCTCTTCTTTTGAAGACTTATATTTTTTTTGAATATTTCATTCAACATAAGATCTAGAGCATAACAGCTCCAACATCTCAAAGCATAACGCTATTACATAACATAGCCAAAACTACATTTTTTTTTTTAAGAGCATAAAGTCCTAATTACATCATCAAAGAGTATAAAGCTCTGATAAATCATAGCTAAAGCTATGAGGTTACAACTTCATAGAGACAAACATAAAAATCTTCCAATCAAGTTATATCCATGACTTCAACATTCGCTAACTCATGTTCAAACTTCAGTTATATAACAGATCTATTCCAGATAGACTTAATCTAATACATAGATAGCCCATATTCTCAACATTTATTTTCTCGGCCATAAGGGCAAAACCCTCACACCGAAAGTAAACTTTCTCGACCCAAAGGCCAGGACAAAAACCTTCACCCCAAAGACCACTCATGAAAGCAGATCTAAGGAGGAGTCAAATCCTTATTAAAAAAGAAAAAAGAAAAAAATCAGCAAACAGTTACACCAACCTAGGCAAGGAAGGTGAAAAGCCCAATCGATTCTGGGGAGGTGAAGAGTGGCGCAGTACGGTGGAGGGCGGACTGAAGCAAATTGATGGCGGGAGCAACTGGACTGGTCAGAAGAAAAGAAAAGAAAAAAAAAAAGGAAGCGAGGGGGATGAAAGAAGAGGGAAGTAAGGAGGAGGGGAAAAGAGAAGGGAGCATAAAAGAAAAAAATTAATGTATTTCAATATATGGTATATTTACTTCATAATCAATGTTCAGATGATCAATGGACAATTTTGTAAATGTACATAAATTCGGAAAGGAAAGTCTTGAAGTTTATTCGACATATAGTAAGATGACAATTCTCGCAAGTCGCAAGTATCTTTTTTCTTTACAACTTGCAGTACTTGTGGCGAGGTCTTGGCTACTTTTTCTGCTCCGAAGGATTTTATTACTGACCCAATTAGTACTGCTTAAGCCACAGCAGCGCTTAGAGCTGTTATTTTCTGTCTCGAGCTAGGACACCAACGGGTAGAGCTTGAAGGGAAGCTCTTCACCGGCCACCTGCAGGCTTCGCACAAAAAAGATAGGAAATTGAGTATATATATGGAAATCTCATTGAGGAGGCTTGAGGGGCTTTAAGGGGCCTTATTATCTAGAAAGGTCACTCATATCAAACGCATATATAGCAAATGAGGCGTGGCAAAGGAAGCACTCTCTCTTAATGAGGAACGAATCCTTACTAAGAAATCTCCAAATTGTATTGTTGACATTATCTTTGTCGAGCGTTATACTTAAATTGATCAATTTGATCCTTTTATATATATATATAACAAAAAAATTTGCAGTACTTGTTATTGCCCTTAAAAACCGATTTAATGAATTTATTATTTAAAATATAATGTTATTTTTACATGCATGATTATTATGGGCGATTAAATAAGACATGTAACGTGGATCAGAGATAGGGAGTAATATTCTCATCTTCATCGATCATATACATTTATGATTGACAAGCACCATATGACACGAATATGTAGCGTGACGATTCTCATACACGTGTCGATGCATGCATCAATATAAAAGAAAAGCATAAAACGAATTCGGAATTTGAAACAATATGATCAACTTCATTAAATAAATCAACTTTTAATTCACATGTTCATTAGTATGTTTCCTAAAATTCTATAACAAAAGTTACAGTACTACTGTCGGTATATATATATACTCGACCGAGAAAAGAAATTAAAAAAAAAAAAAAAGAGAAGAAAGAAAACGGTATTTGCTTGTTTTCTTTGGCGCAACAACCGTGTATTTTTATAAGACCTTTCAAAATAAGAAAAAATTAGTGACCGGCTCCCGGGCTTGGTCCGGACGGCAACCGCTCGAGCCAACACGCCATGCTGCGCTTTGCCTTCTCATAGATAGAAGAATATGTATCAAGGTTATTAGCACTCGCAAAATCCTCTGATAACACTCTGCTTGCTTCAACCCTGCAGCCATGGTCGAAGATGGCCGCAAAGATGACAAAGATGATCAAAAGGGTAATACTCCTTCTGAGATTCATCTTAAGAATTAACGCCCTATAGATGCTGGTGAAATGTATGAAATAAGTCGTGAGAGGTTTCGTTATATGTTTTTTGTAGTCTTTAAGGAGAGATTTTGAGTGTTTGTGGATGTGTATTAACAGGTGAAGGTATGTATTTATAGTGTTAGAGCTGCAGGTACCCGCCTTTTTGGACTCATCGGGGTGGTGGTGTGCACTGACGTCTTCCGTCATTGGTAGGGACTGACGTTTCAACTTCCGTGTTGACCACGGTGTTTGGCTTACGTACGTGTATGCGCGATTGCGCTCCAAGGTACGAATGGGTCAACGGCTATAGCGTTTGAACATGCACTTTGATTGATAGCTTTGATTATTATAATTAGAATGGCGTTTGCTCGTGGCCTGAATTTCAATAAGAAATTAAGACTCGCAAATGGAAGCAGTGACAACACAGCTTAATTAAAAGTCAATCTTTACAGCTTCCGTCAAATTAAAAATAAGATAACCGAGTTAAGTTGAGGTGTAATTAACCTGAAGTTTTTCTCAAAGTGTCAATATCGTTTAACACCTTTAACATGATTTAAGCTCACGAATCAAAATATTATATATTGGCTTTTTATGAGGAGGTTGATACTTTGTTAAACATGATCTTAGCATGATAATTTTTAACATGATTTATACAAATTATAAACTAAAAAAAAAAAAGTTGGAAGAGTATTGCATGGTGGACCCCACTACCCTCATTTGTCATATTAGGGAAGGTCAAACTAACCTCAAAAATTCATTCCATGTCCTTTGTTGTAAGTATTGAGTTACACATTGAGAAAATATAAAGAAAAATAGTAATTACTATACTTAAGTGAACTCAAGCTCATTAGCTTAGGCTTTTAGGCTACAGTTGTGTCCAAATACGTATATTAATGTACTTTTAGTAAAAACTCTCAAACCGTTTATATCCAAATATTCTCATCCTCCAAACCCTACCCTTGCGCTAATTCATACTGGTACACACAAATGGCTCCGCCATTGCACCAAGTTCCCACGCTGGAGACGGGCATAGGTAGGGTTGCCGAGATTCTTGGCCATTCACTTCCTGGTGAATCGTAGTGACCAAACAACCCTTACAAGTTGTTGGGATTCCAAGACCAATATAGACTTAAATGAATGCTATATATTTTTACACTATTTTAAAGTTAAAAGAATGCTAGACTTTAAAGTTTACACTTTCCATGCAAATGTTAACCTTATAGACTTAAATGACCTAACTTTAAACCATTATTAATGGAAAGACAACTATTTTGCAATTTAACACAGCTTAATTATGAGAGATAAAGCCATAGCTTAAACAGAAGAGGTAAACCATAGGTTAGGACTACGTTAAGCTTTATACGTTAAAGGTGGGAGCTTTCCAAGCTGTTGGAGTACACTCTTAAAAGAGGCCTTTCGCTCTCTCTCTATGTCTAGGGTCGAGTATCAGAGAATCGGGGAAATGGGGGTCTAGGGTTCGACCTCGCCCCATTTCATTTGCATACGTAGTGCCACCATTCAATTGTTTTAAAGTAACGAACAATTGTTCTACGCAACATAGTACCGTTCAATTGTTTAAAGGGCATGTATTTTAAAACCCTAGCTTATCATGTTTCGACCGGGCCATTCAACACCTTATAACTCATTTGGGTTCTTTACAAAATGTCAAGTTATGAGCATCTTTGAGTATAAAAATATGTGAATACACACATAAATTAGAAAGATGGGTACATGTAGTTTAAGTAACATGCATACGGCTTACTCTACATGTTTTTTTTGTTTTAGTGACTTCTCATGTTAGCTGTTTTAAAAAAAGGAAAAACAAAAAAAAGAAATTACTATAACACGTCAGGGTAACCGATATTAAATGTACCATTAATACTCAAAACAAAATATGAGAATTATAAATATAAAGAATGACTTATCATCATATTTGAATAAAAAAATGAATCTTATTTTCCATTTACAATTGTTCGGTATAATCCATATATATAGCAAAAGCCACATTATATCTCGAGCAACAAAACAAAAAAGGAAAAAATTTGTCTATGCTTGTTTTCTTGGGTGTAACCCTGCTATAAAAGCTTTCACAATTTGAATAAATCAGTGACCGTCTCCTGGGCTGGGACCGGACGGCAACCTTTCGAGCCAATAAGCCATGCTGTGCTTGGCCCTCTCATAGATGGAGGAATATGTCTCCAGGTGATTAGCACCGGAAAAATCCTCGGATAGCACTCTGGCTGCTTCAACCCTGGCATGGCTCATGATGGCCACAGAGATGAGCAAGATGATCAAAAGAGTGCTCGTCTTTCTGAAATTCATCTTGGGTGGGAAGAAGTTGGTGGAATGAATGAACTTAATCGATCTTTGGTATAAATAAGAGCTTTTGATGAGTGCTTGTGGAAGTGAATGACAAAGTATGAATAAGCAAAAGGATTTATATATAGTGGCAGAGTTTTGAACCGGCACTGGGGATTTCGTGGGGTCTTAAGGCTTACGTGTTGACCAACAAGTTTTGACTTCTGAAATGATCGAGGGACTTGGTTTTGGTGGGTAAAGTTTATACATGGGCTCCCCACCTCCCGAGTATGAATGTTTCAACGGCTGAATCGTTTACCATGAATATTGTAATTTACGAAAATGGCCTTGTGAATCACAAGAAGTCAATATAGGTGGAGAGCAAGAAAAAGCATTCGTCAATTTACTTAACCAACTTGACCGGCGGGTAATTAAGTCGTTAACTCTGTAAAACTGAATAGAACGACTTAGATAGCTTGTTTTGTAATTCTTCGACTTGGACAGAAAACAAGTAATTTGTTTGAGAAAATCACCGAAGATACGTCTTTAATTTCTCTAAAATAATGGCCATAATGCTCTTTGGTTAGCTTTTAATTTTGAGAAATGCTTGGATTCATTAAAATGTTCATCTTTTAGTCATTTTAATCCCAAGTAATATGACCTATTTTAAAATTAATAAATTTTAAACAATAAATTAATAGATTTATAAAAAATTGGCTATGCCACCTAAAATTAAAATAGCCAAAAGATAAACTTTTTAATAAAATCAGGCATTTCTCTTCAATTTTTTTAACATTTTGGCTTGTTGGGTTTGTACGGTTCCTAAGATCCTCAACAGTACTACCCTATAACTTATTAGTCCTTGGATATGAATTTTCTTCAAACTAATATATAAAATATCAAGAATCTTTACCTTCAAGGCCAAGTGATCATGCTATAATACTCATATCCAATTCTTCAAGCCATATTTTCCTTAAACAAATTTCAAAGATTAATATATATATATATATTCCTATGAGGGAAATATTCAAGTCTTTGCTTTTGAATGGACTGTGCCGAAAACAAGAGAAAATTGTTTAAAGGAAAGAACTGATCGAGACAGCTGACCATTTTTAATGATCATTATGTCGTTTGGTCTTTTGGTCTCCAGGGTTTGTAAGATCCCCACTGCGCTATGTTGCCATTTGAGTAGCAATATGTTGCATGACATAAAAAAAATAAAAAAGAAAAAGGGGGAAGGCTGTTATATTGCACAATCCCCTATCGCGTGCAACGATACTCGCTGCCACTTCACGACACCTATACCCTCGGTTGGTTGCGTGTCCCATCACCCATGCAATATGCATTTTCACAAAGTGCATTCTAATAGCGGCCACAACACATTATACCAACAATCATTTGATGATAACATTAAAAAAAAAAAAAAAAAAAAATTGTTCAGTTGAAAAGAGTAATTATATCATACAATTAAAATGATGTGAATAATGTAATAGCAAAAAATAATTTTTATTTTATAACTTTATTTATTAATGTTACTTAATAAACTTTCATATGAGTAACATACAATTTAGATGGTTAAAATCATTATTTGATTTCAATCTTAGTAGTTGAGTTTTCAATTTAAAAAATAAGGTATTTAGGTTTTGCTCAAATTTTAAATAAATCCATTTGTAACTTTATCATCAAAGTTAACGGTTTATCATGTGTCTCATGTATGTCATTTGACATGCCAGTCTCTATGTTAGCACTTAATATCAATGGCACGTCATTAAATAAGTACCAAGTCATCCATAAAAAAAATTAAAAAAAGAACCGGTTTAGATAAACAAACACCATCGTATTTGTCATTCCAATCTTCTCGGTCTATAGTATCAAAATCAACACGGGTGCGTCGTTGTGTCCATAGACGGAGGAATGGAGCCGGTATAAGCCATGGCCTCCCCACAATTCACAAGGTAATTATTTTTATTGGCCTATTGGTCCTTACTAATTAAATTTTTTGGTCCTTAGGTCTTGTCGATACTAATCGTTACCTCCATCCTTGTTTGTGTCAAAATTCTATCATTGATGAGATTTTTCTCGTGAACTATTGGGTCATGGATTAGCTTCATAAGGCCCAATAGACTTCTAGGCCCGATCCAGCAAGCTGACAGAATCATTAAGGCTTCGGACAGCTTAGCCCAATTAGGTCTTGGACGGCCCAGTCTGAGACCCAACTCATTTGGGGCAAAACGATCTTGTGACGAGGATAGGTCGATCATTTTACAATGCAGATATAAATACACTCCCGATAAACGGGTAATCTTATCCCATATTTGAAAAGGCTATCCACCTTCAACCAGAACGTGGACAAGCTATCAACATAGAAGCACAGATGATTATCCGAGAACAACTCGGGCATTTAAATCTGAGGTTATTAGATAAAACCTCTTATCCTATAATTTGAAACTCCTAAGATTGAGGAACGGCTAACAACCCATATCCTTCGCCAGTAACTGTACAACAAATACTGAGGGATATGGAGGTCATTAATCACAGAACTACAACTACTGAATGCAAGTCAGATCCTAACTTTCAGGTGATCACAACTCTTGCTTTCTAACTTTTTGTTGCTTATATTTTCTTCCTCCAAAATACTAATTTAGGCATTGGAGCTTCCCCGTCAGAACAACCGCTAGTAGCCTTAATTCTTTCCCTGTTTGTTGCTTTTGTAGCCCGACTCTTCCTTGGCCACCGTAACAGATCTCCAGCGAGTGTGCCACATAACCCATAAGAAAACTGTGCATAAACAATTTTGCCCGTTTGTGGGAACTCAATTTTTATTTTATTTTATTTTATTTTTTATTTTTTATTTTTTTATTTTTTTTTGTTTTTTCAGTTCTTACCATCTACAATCTGAAATGGTGACTACACATTCACATCCTCAACTGGAGACTCAAGCTGGTGCACCCAGCGCAACTGCAATGCCTCATACTCTCGCCGAATTCATGAAACAGATGACTGAATCCATGGATGCACTGAAGAAGCAGAATGAAGATCTCGCAACAAGGCTCACAATCGCTAAAGGTAGTAATATCCGAAGGGATCGAGAGCGTGAAGAGAGGCGAGCCAAAGGGTGTGAAGAGAGACGTGAAAGAGAGAGACGCGAAGAGATCCGTAGAGGGAAGCGAGCTCAAGACCATCATGAAGATGATGCAAGTTCTGTTCATGGTAGCTATCATACGACTGTACAAAACGAGACATCTCACCATACCAGGTATAACGAGACCAACATTAATGCCGATGTGGAAGATCTAAAGAGGAAGTACGATGAAATGGCCCGCCAGATGACTGATGGTGGAGATGGAGATAAATCAATGGCATTGGAACTCATGGAGAGTACCAATCTGCTCTTCACTGATTGAGTGATGAGCTACCCCTTACCTGACAAGTTTAAGAATCCTCGTATAGATAAATATGATGGCAGCGTAGATTCTGCGAAGCATATGGAAAGTCTTCGCGCACATTTTGTCCTCCATGGTACTCCAGATGAGATTTCGTGCAGGGTGTTCCCTCTAACCTTGGTAGGAGTAGGCAAAGATTGGTTTGCAAGGCTTCTTGCTGAATCAGTGGATAACTTTAAAACCCTAGGGTGTCTCTTCCTTAGTCACTTCATGGCGACTTGGAAGAGGAAGAAGAACCCTGCTTACCTGCTTTCCCTTGTTCAAGGAAAAGACAAGTCCTTGATGGACTATATGCTCAGGTTCAACAAGGAAAAGTTGATAGTGGAGAGCCCAGATGAGCAAACGGTGCTTTCGGCTTTGATGCACAGAGTGAGAGTTGAGGGGCCACTGATGGCTGAACTAGCGAAGAAATCTACCTACGTAACTCTTCGCCAGTTTTTAAATAAGGCTAAGGAATACATCAACTAGGAAGAAACTGTTGGGGCTCTCATGAAGTCTTAGAAGGAAGCCACCCAAGTCAAAACCAATAGTGACAAGGTAGCACCAGTAAGCTCAGGGAAAAAAGAAGAGAAGAACCAGAAGAAGTCAGCGAAGAAAGTTGCTCCATATTTTCCACAGTGGAGCCTTAGAGAATGCAAGGCCAGTGGATCACCCACTGAACACCAATTTGACTAAGGTATTCATGGAGATCAGGAGAGATCTTGCTTTCAAATGGCCAACCAGAATGAGAGGGGATCCGAGAAGATGTGACCCTCAAAAGTTTTGTGAATACCACCACGACCATGGTCATTTGATTGAGGAATGTGTAACCCTACGCCAGGAGATTGAAAACCAGATCATGAGTGGTAAGCTGTTAGATGAGAGGAATAGGGGTAGAAACCCTCAAGAGCTCCCATTGCTTGAAAGAAACCGAGAGGCTCTCGGAGACCGGGAGATGAGTCATAGACAGGATGCTGGTCAGAGGATTGATCGGTACGCTGAGCCAATACACAATCGGTAGGCTGAACCGAGAAACAATCTGGATGCGCATCCACCGCCTCAGAATCAGGATGTAGTAGGTGAGATAGACACCATCTCTGGAATGATAGCTAGTGGAGGAAAGTCTAATTCAGCCAGGAAGGCTCATGCAAGAAGCATGCAACACGAAGAGGTTTTCTCTCTGCAAAGGCCTCCTAAGGCCACCAAGAAGAATTTATTTATTTTGTCCTTTTCTAAGGAAGATGCCAGGGGGTTAGTGATGCCCCATGATGATGCGCTAGTGACAACATTAACCGCAGCTAACCATGTGATCCACCGAATCTTAGTGGACAATGGAAGCTCGGCCGATATTCTTTATTGGCCGGTTTTTAAACAGATGGGCATTGATCGCGATTGAATCAAACCGTTTGGTTCACCTTTGGTCGGATTTGTAGGAGAGCAAGTCCAACCGTTAGGACTCATCTCACTCCCTGTAACCGCGGGAACATTTGTCAAGCAATCAACTGTCATGGTGGACTTCTTGGTAGTTGACTAACTGTCTGCCTACAACATAATCATCGGTCGGCCAGCTTTGAACAAGTTGAAGGCTGCAACTTGCACTTCTACTTATTACATGATGATGAAGTTCCCTACAGAAGAGGAAGTCGAGAAGTGAAAGGAGATCAGGTGGCAGCAAGAAAATGTTACAACACTTCTCTCAAGAAGGCCTCGAACCCCACTCTAACAATCGGCACAGTGGTTAACAGAAGCAAGGATGAACTGAAAGGTGAATCAGCCAAACCATTGGAGGATGTAGTTATGGGGGAAGGTAAAGTTGTGAAGATCGGGACACAACTCACCCCAGAAGTTTGAGACGGTCTCAACACCTTCCTCCAAGAAAGCATTGAGGTATTTCCATGGACTCATCAAGACATACCAGGAATCAACCCTGAGAACATACTTCACCAACTCAATAAGGATCTGAGTATGAAGCCGGTGAAGCAAAAGAGAAGAAAGTTTGCTCAAGAGCGAAATATGGCTATAGATGAAGAAGTAGATAAGTTACTTAAAGCTCAGTTTATCGAAGAAGTCTACTATCCCGATTGGTTAGCCAATGTTTTATTGGTTAAGAAATCTAATGGGAAGTGGAGAATGTGCGTGGACTTCACTGACCGCAATAAAGCATGTCCGAAAGACAACTTCCCCTTGCCTCGTATTGACGCGTTTGTGGACTTGACAGTCGGCTACGGCTTGCTTAGTTTTATGGATGCGATTGCTACTGACCTCTAAGGAGGATCTCTTTGTCTTGCCGAGCCAAGGTGTCCTTTAATTTGGCATTCTCAGCCTCAGACTCGGCAAGTTTATTCTTCAAACCCTCAGTTTCCGAAGCCGAGTCTTGGAAAAACTTCTTGAAGTGGCAATACAGAATCACCAACTTCATGACACCCTGGAAAAATCAAAATACTAGTCAGGATCAAAAAGAACGTTATATAAAAGCAATAATGGTGCTTTCATTGAGAGAGAGGTACTTACATAGAGCTAATTGAAGAGCATCGATTCTGCCATTCCTTGAGCGGAAAGATCGTGTTCGTCCTCCAAACTCTCATTGGGAACCCATTCTAGTAGAGCTTGGAACGGATTTCCCAACAGTTGGCCGCCAAATCTCGATAAAGGCTTGTCCACTGTCCAGTCGACGTTTTGAGGTTTCACCAAGGAGTAACTTGAAGAAGGCTTAGCCTAGATGCACTAGCCTTGGTCTCAACAACAGACAATGGAGCCCGAGATGTAGCCTCAAACATAGACAGTGAGGCCTGAGGCCTCTCGACAATTGGAGATAAGGCCCGAGGCCCCACCACTTCCATCGCCTTGACCCGAGGCCTTACCTCCTCTTCCACCGCCTCGTCTTGCATCCTGTTTTTGTTGAACTCCATTCCTGCTGAGCTCTACGAGTCCAGCCTCTGATCAATCTCCTTTAAGATAGATATGCTGTATGTTGGGGCCTGAGTGCTCAGGAGATACAGACTCCATAAGGATGGCAGTAGTTGGAGCAGCACCGGTGGGGTTGAGCAGAGTTGTTGCCAAAGGAGTGACAACAATTGGTTTGTCGGTGATGAGGGCCTCATACTCTGCAACTGGAAGCACAACAGGCCCTTGGTTTGCCTTCCTCCGAGCAGCAAGGAGTTCGACAAAGTCAAATTTCCCTTTATCAGCTTTAGCTGCGGGTTCCTTTGCCTTCACCAATCTCCTTCTCTTCAACTAAGGAACTTTGGGCTCTTCAGGCTCATCTATTAAATTCAGAACCTTCTTCGCCCGTGGCTCGCCCATCTTGCCCTTGCCTTTGTCCATGATGGGTTTTCGAGGGGTGGCACCTCTGGTATTAGCCGCCGGAGGGCTCAAATCCACAACTATAAGTGCTGGCCTCTTCTTCAATCCCTTAGTACCACCCATTGTGGAGTACAGACAACTTGTCAGTCTAGCCGTGGTGACCAGCTTCTTGTAAAATGTGGCCTGCTCATGTACCCGAGCCCAAGCCAATACTTTGTTCACACGCACCATCTCTTCCTCAAAGAGATGGGGTTCTTTGTGGGAGTCCTTTAAGGGGACGGTCGTCTCTCGAGGCACTCTCAGACCTTCTACTTTCTCTAAAGGGGTGAACTCTCACTGCCCCAACGCGAAAAAGTGCTTCTTTTTCCACGCACGATTGCTAGTGAAGGTCTTGTCCATATGAATGAACTTGCCTCGCCTAGATTGGAAGTTGTATAGACCATCGCTCTTAGGATTCTTCTGGATTCGGTTCATCCATAAGAACTCTGAGACAATAAGGCTTTGTTCATCTCCAAAGGCCATAGGCCATAGAGTGACACAAACAAAGAATATCCTCCAGGCATTGGGTACTAGCTAGTAAGGGGCCACGTTCAGACGACTCAGTAGCTCACGAATAACTCTTGGGAAGGGTAGTCTAAGACCTGCTCAAAACATGGTCTCGTACAAGCATACTTCATGTTCTTTATCACACACCACCGCACCTTCCTTCTTGTCGTCAAAATGAAGCTTCACTGACCTTGGGATATAGTAGTCTAGTGTAACACGACGCTCGTCTTTTGTAGATAGATCTAGCTTCCACAAAGCTGGGTAGCTATTACCCCTACCATCTAATTTCGACCCTTCGTCACTAGCCATGTAGAAAAAATAGATGTAGAAGTAGGGCTCTTAAAAAGAAAAAGAAAAAAAGGGTTTCGGGAGGAGAAAAAATTCGTTGCAAGGTAAAGTGACAAATTGAGGAAGAAGACCCATTTGATAGCCTCAAGTGAATAAAATGAACGGTCGGCGTCGGTTTGAAGAACAGAATGGATGATGACACGTAGCCCTAGAGACGCATTAGAAAGATGCATAATAAATGCACTGTAAAAGGTGCCCCTCTTCAGATGACGCGTGATAACCGACAGCCGAGAGTACAACCACCCAAATACTAACACGTGGAGTTGTGCTCAGCCACATGAATCGACAAGCAATCGAACCATCTGATTCTTGGCCATATCAATTGTCTCAGTCAAAATTAGAAAGAAATTTTTCACCAAAAATTTTGAAATTCAAATTTCCCGCCAAAATTTGAAATTCAAATTTTCCACCACAGCCGTTTCATCACAAAGATTCGGGCCTCGGAAGGCCGATCCATTGTAGAAAAACATGAAATTTTCATAGTCATTCAGACTAGGAAATTGGGGGGTAACTGTTGGGTCATGGATCAGCTTCATAAGGCCCAATACACTTTTAAGCCTGATCCAGCAAGCTGACAGAATCGTTAAGGCTTCGGATAGCTTAGCCTGATTAGATTTGGCCTAGTCCGAGACCCACCTATTTGGGGCAAAATGGTCTTGTGATGACGATAGGTCGGTCATTTTACAATGCAGATATTAATACACACCTAATAAACGGGTAATCTTATCCCATATTTGGAAGGGCTATCCACCTTCAATAGAATGTGGACAAGCTGTCAACAAAGAAGCAGATGATTATCCGAGAACAACTCGGGCATTTAAATCTGAGGTTCTTAGATAAAACCTCTTATCCTATAATTTCAAACTCTTGAGCTTGAGGAATGGCTAACAACCCATATCCTTCGCCAGTAACGGCACAGTAAATACGGAGGGATATGGAGGTCATCAATCACGGAACTACAACTACTGAATGCCTATAAAATGCAAGTCAGATCTCAACTTTCAGGTGATCGCAACTCTTGCTTTCTAGCTTTTTGTTGCTTATATTTTCTTCCTCCAAAATGCTAATTTAGGCATCGAAGCTTCCTTGCCGGAGCAACTGCCGGTAGCCTTGATTTTTTCCCTGTTTGTTCATTTTGTAGCCTGACTCCTCCTCTGCCACCGTAGCAGATCTCCAGCGAGTGTGCCATGTCACCCCTTTAAAAATTGTGCATAAACATGAACCATACCTAATCCTTACTCGAATCTCCAAACATACCCTCCACTATTTTGACCTAATCCATCATTTGACATTGGGTGTGTTGGGAATTTTATTCAGTAGAATCCGATGGGCTATTGGGTATTGTTAGGACTTCACTTAGAATAGACGATGGATAAGTGTGTTTATGTTTAATATAGGTAAATGGCTCGCATTAGGAGACGAGAGTCTGGGGCAACGACATCTTCTACTTCCCAGTGTGCCCAAAGCACTGCATACCCAGAGGTCACTGTCTTAGAGTCAGCATCGACTCTGCATGAGTCCTTGGGTGCCCCATCTATCACGCCTCCCCTACTGCCGAGGGAATATGACCCTACGAGGTTTATATCCCAAGAGGCCGCCGACACTTGGTTCGATCGCTATATCAGCAGGAACTTCATAAGTGGAAGAAGGGTGGTCTTCGACGACTTCGTCAACGGGTGTCTCATACGAATCTTAGGTGTGTTCATCCATCAAGGGTGGGGAGGCGATGCTATCCACTGTGGAGAGAGTGTCCCAAATTTTATAAAGGCGATGCTATAACTGGCTCATTTAATTTTATATAGGCGATGATGTGGGGGGGTGGAAGGCTATAGACCTCATTTAATTTCTTACGTGAAAACGCACATTTATTTTTGTTCATAAATAATTGGCTCATTTTATACTGTGAGATTTACTTGGTAAGTCTTCAGACTTACGTAATTGTTACAACTTGTAGGAAATCTCTTTCTGAAAGAGGACAGTGGCATGATCGCCGCTTTATGTTATTAAGATGAAACGACACTAATTAAGCCAGGCATCACTCACCTGTGGGGATTTTTTTTTTTTTTGGGTAGTGGTTGTATATATTTATTTTAATTTTTTACCCTACCCAATATATACCCTTTTTTAACTATTGTCCCAAACAACACAAATAATAAAGCGCCGCTTTATTCCTCACTTAGAAAACAGAAAAATAAAAGAAATATTTAGTCAAGTGGGCGGTGAGCCAGTTGCATTTACTCATTAGAAATTTAGAAAAGAATAAATATTATTTGTTTCAACTTTTTACTTGAAGTCCAAAACGATTTTTTGTTTAGCTCATTTTTAAAAGTCAAAGCTAGCTTGTAGGGGCCAGATTCCGATTCAAGACTTCTTTAAGAGTAAGTTTTTCTTTACAACTTTTGAAGTGGCCAAGGCCCCTTCAGGTCTTCAAGTAGATCCGGCCGTCATTGTCTAGAAGGACGGCAGTAGACGTTGTAGCGTTTCTCTTTTTTAAAACAATTGTCACCTTCGCTCAGAAGGAATCCGATAGTAGATGTTATAACATTTCTCAAAGAAAAAACAAACTAGGAATTAGAAACAATAAACAGTTCATTAAACAAATGAACTTTTAATTCCCATGTTCATCAATTTGTTTCCTAAAATTCTATGACAAAAGTTACAGTACTGTCAGTGTATAATGTATATTTGACCTCGAAAAAAAAAAAAAAAAAAGAGAAGAAGGAAAACAGTATTTGCTTGTTTTCTTTAGGGCAATTATTTATTTTTGTAAGACATTTCAAAATTGGAAAAAACTAGTGACCAGCTCTAGGGCTTGGTCCGGAAGGCAACCGCTCCAGCCAATACGCCATGTTGTGCTTCGCCTTCTCGTATAAAGAATATGTATCGAGATGATTAGAAGTCGCAAAATCCTCTGATAACACTCTGCCCGCTTCAACCCTCGCATCGTTCAAGATGGCTGTGAAGATGACAAAGGTGATCAAAAGGGTTATAGTCTTTCTGGAATTCATCTTAAGCTGGAATGGATGAAACTTTTGCTAGAAATAAGTTGTACGCGAGAGGTTTCGTTATATATTTCACTCTTGAAGGAGAGGTTTTGAGTGTTCGTGAATGTGTACAACAAAGTATTAACAGGTGAAGGTATTTATAGTGTTAAGGGATGGTACCCGTCTTTTTGGACTCATCAGGGTGTTGGTGGGCACTGACGTCTTCCGTGTTGACCAAGGAGTTTTCGCATAACGTCTTCCGTGTTAGTTTGCATTACATGCGCTCCAAGGTACGAATGGGTAAACGGCTAGCTATAACGTTTGAACAGTTTGATAGTTAATTAGAATGGCCTTGCTCGTGGCTTGAATTTCAAAATGAAAGACTAGAAAATGGAAGCAGTGACAACACACGCAAGAACGGACCCTGAGCTTCAAATTGAATCTTAACAGCTTCCCTCAAATTAAAAGTAAGATAACTGATTTAAGTTGAGCTTAAATCATGTTAAACATGTTAACTAACGGAGATTGATACTCTGTTAAACATGACACTTTTTAACATGATTTATAAAAATTATAAACTAATAAAAGTTTTTTTTTTTTTTTTTTTTTTTTTTTTTTGAAAAAAAAACCTGGAAGAGTGTGTGATTCCACCACCCCCATTCATCTAATTTATAAAAGTGACATATGTCTATTTTTTTAATAACATGTAAGATGCACATGAGTTTTTCATAAAATTTATTCTAACTTTATTCTTACAATTAAAAAAACATGTGCATCTCATATGTCCATGGGACACATGTCACTTTTATAGATAAGGTTGAAGAAAATTCTTCCAACCTAGTTTGAAGGAAAACTTTGTCCATTGAGAGTGGGACAATGATGCAGCGTGACTTAGTGGGCTGCAGTGAAGAACATCAATAAGCAACGGATAAATACTTCTAAATCTTGATTCTATCAATGATCTAAGAAATCTTTTTGATAAAAGCTAGATACTCTCTAGCTTTTGAAGGAAAGGAAAGAAGAATGCTCAACTCTAAGGTTTCGTATTCACCAAAATCAACAATTGCTTTTCTTGGAGGCTATAAGCAAATATTTATAGCACAAAACCCTGAACCTAATAAAATATGACATAAATACACCCAAACCCTAAACCTAATAAAACAACGAAATAAAGACTCAAAAAACCTTAATCCTAGTAAAACAATGAAATAAAGTCGGTTTAGCTAATAAAAAAGGAAAAATAACATAATTCCCCCCATGTACGCTCGAGTGCAGTTACGGGTGTGATTGAGTGCAGGTGGGGGCTCGATCGTGTGCTCAATCGCAGGATCGAGTGCTGTACCAGGGGGTCCTTCAAACGTGCATCATTCTGATCTACATCATTCTCCCTATGTAGGAGAGAATTCGTCCTCGAATTCGGCCGGTTCTTTTCACGGTCCCTCAGATGTCCATTTAACTTATTCCACTTGCCGTTCCTCAAGATCAAGACAAGGCAACACCCCAAAATAAACATGATGCTTCTCTTCATCGAAATACCTTGATGGGTGTCATGAAAACCCCATACAGCATTTGGCAATACTTCAGATTTGTCGTTCTTCGTTCGTTTATTCTCCCTTCCATGTGCCATGAAGATACTCAAGAATGGGTCAGCCATTGTTTCCATTGTAAACATATAATTTTCCTCATCCGTATAAAACTCACCATAATCTTCGTTAGGAGAATTTAAAATATCTTCAACACCAAGGAAATCAACATAATCAACCTCTTCACCATTAAAATTAGACACTTAACCTAAAAGGTCCTCATCAACCTCTTCATAATCGCCAACATCATCTGTGGGTTCTTCATCTCTCAATGGGTCATCTTCTTCAAGATAGAGACCTCCAAACTTGGAAAAAAATCCATCTTCTTCATGCTCCTCTGTGGGTCTTCCCTCTTCCCATTAGTCATCTTCTTCGGAATAGAAACCGCCAAACATGGAAAAAAATTCGTCTTCTTCGTGCTCTTCCGTGGGTCTTTCCTCTTTCCATGAGTCATCTTCTTCGGGCTCCTCATCATAGGTTGGTAGGGAATCCCAATCCACAAATCCTTGTGAAGGATCTTCAACATCTTCATGTCTGAACTCTTCATCAATGAATTCAGACTCTTGAAACTCTTCATCCATAGATTCTTTTTCCTCATCCACAAAATATGGATTCGGTTTATGGATTTGTGGTTGGCAAGTAGGAGTCCAATTGGCCTGTCGTAGACTCTTCGTCTCACACCATGTTTCCCTAAACACCTTTTTTTTTTTTTTTTTAGTAATTTTCAATTTTCTTTGTCACAGCCATAGACCCTTGTCTCCAATTTTGTGACTTTTGGCCCATGTTACAACTATGGGGCAAGAAAGCGACCCATATATATTTTAATAGTTTCTCCTAACTATTGATCTTCAATTTGCCTTCCCGCTTCCTAGTTTTTTTTCAGTTGTTGCCACCACGTACCAACTCTTCCCCGGAATGTGTATACCACCAAAGAGACTTCTTGTTAATCGAGCACCCCGTTAAATTCAAAAACCTCATCAACAGCCAAAACCTAATCCAGAAATTTGTCGGGTTCTAGATCCCCGTCAAATTTTGGGATCTTGAGTTCGAATCTAGTCACCCGCCGATTGGCATGAGCTTGCGCAAGATGCTGACATCCGTTCATTCGGCGCTCCACAAACGGGTTTCTAGATTTGTTCCCATGTTGACCACACAAGTTGGATAATTGGGTAGTGAGGTCTTCAATTTGATCCCTCATAGCCCAAAATCGATCTTCCGTGTATTGCCAAGGTTCAGCGATAGATTTGCCTTCCGCCTCCGCGAATCGTGGTCTTGGTTGGCGACGACAACCGTTCCGCCCACCACTCATGTGCCGCAAGCGAATTGCTGGTTGTTCCTTATGTGCTATCTCCGTGTGCACGTGCACCTCGTTCTTGTCTACAAAGCTGTTACTCCTCCCCATTCATGGAAAGTAACTAAGCTCTAATAGTAATTGATGCAGCATGACTTAGTGGGTTGCAGCGAAGAACATCAATAAGCAGCGGATAAATACTTCTAGATCTTGATTCTATTAATGATCTAAGAAATCTTCTTGACAAAAGCTAGATACTCTCTAGGTTTTGAGGGAAAAGAAAGAATAACGCTCAACTCTGAGGTTTCTTATTCAACAAAATCAATAATCAACATAAACTGCTTTTCTTGGAAGCTATAAACATATATTTATAGCCCAAAACCCAAAACCTAATAAAATATGACACAAATACCCCCAAAACCTTAAACCTAATAAAACAATGAAATAAAGACTCCAAAAACCCTAATCTTAATAAAACAATGAAATAAAGTCGGTTTAGCTAATAAAAGACGAAAAATAACATAATTCCCCCCCATGTGCGCTCGAGCGTAGTTACGGGTGCGATTGAGCGCAGGTGGGTGCTTGATCGCAGGATCGAGCACAATACCAGGGGGGTCCTTCGAACGGGCATCATTCTGTTCTGCATCAGACAACCAACCCCAAAATTTCATTTCAGGTTCTCATCCTCCAAACCCTATCCCTACCATTGTTCATGCTTGCAACTCTGCTCAATTTGGCCATGACTCTAACGCTTCTTGATCTGCTAGTTGCTCCCTGTTCTTCTAGCAAACCCCACAAATGGCTTCGCCATTGTACGAAGCTCCCACAATGGAGATGAGCATAGGTTTACTGAGATTCTCGAGCATTGATCACTTCTTGGAGAAGCCTAGTACTGACCAAACAATCCTCTAAACTTGTCGGGATTCCAAGACCCAATATAGGCTTGTGCTCACTCGCGCTAGTGGCTCTCAAACTATTGAGAAATTTTAGTAACCTGTTTATTTTGTCTTACTGGGAAATTTTAGCCAAAAGGAGCTCCCCCCCCCACCCCAATTTAGCCAAAGGGGTAGCTCGACCACCCCTTCCCCTCTTTCAGCTTATTTTTTCTTTACAAAAATTAGTTTTTAGATTTCATTTTTAAATTTGAAATTTTTGGTTTTTATGTATTTTGTTATAGGTGAGAAGTGTTGTTATATGATTGGATATGACATGGCACACTTTAAAGGTATAAGCTTTCCAAGCTATAGGAGTACATACACTCTTAAGAGATTGACCTTTCTCTCCCTCTCTTTCTCTTTCTCTAGGGTCGAGTATTAGAAAATCGGGGAAATCGAGGTCTAGGGTTCAAGCTAGCCCCTTATATAAACCTCCTTCAACTTTATTAATTAAATTGCAACATTTTATTTGCATGCATAATGCCATTGTTCAATTGTTTTAAAGCAATGATTGATTGTTTTGTGCAATATTGCACAGTTGGATCGTGTTTAAAGGCATATATTTTAAAACCCTAGTTTATCATGTTTTCAAACTATCCATTCAACATCTTAAAACTTGTTTGGGTTCTGTACAAAATGTCAGGTTATGAACTTATTTGAGTTGAAAAATACATGAATACACACATAAATTAGTAAGATGTACATGTAATTTATGTAACATGCATAGAGCTTACTTGTCATGTTTTTTTATTGGCTTCTCATACAAGTTACTTAGTATAAAGTCTCTACTATTTGTTTGTTTGTTGCCTTACCTAAACATGGTATAGGCTTTGTATATATATAGACTGAACTGTTTACAAGATAATTAAAATGATTACAACTTGTGATAAAATAGAACTCTACAAGTGATAACAATTTACATTTGAATGTATGTTATCTTGTGTTTGAACTTGTCTTTGGATCATGAGATATTTCTTGAGTCTTTGAGTTTTGAATGATTTTCTTATCCATCAGTTTGGTTGTTGAGAGTATATCTCTAATACGCCCTTTCAAGCTAAACAGTATAGAGATAATGTTAAGCTTATCCCTGAGAATGCTGAATTGTGGAGATGACAAAGGCTTTGTGAAGATATCTGCCAACTGATCTTTAGTAGAGATAAATTTGATAGAGATGACTTTCTTTGTAACCATGTCTCTAACAAAATGAAAATCTATCTCAACATGTTTGGTTCTGGCATGAAATACTGGATTTGAAGATAAGTACGTAGCTCCAATGTTATCACACCAAAGGGTTGGTGGTTGATTGAATTTTAAACCAATTTCGGAGCAAAGGGATGTGATCCATGAGATTTCTGCAACCGTGTTCGCAAGAGCCTTATACTTAGCCTATGTGCTCGATCGAGCTACTGTGGGTTGTTTCCTACAACTCCTAGATATTAGATTATCACCAAGAAAAACACAATATCCGCCAGTTGATCGACAGTCATCATGATTACCAGCCTAGTCAGCATGTGAGAAAGCTTGAATATTATTAACCGAGGACTTTTGAAACTGAAGTCCAAATTGAATGGTCTGTTTGATATATCTGAGAAGCCTCTTTACGGACTACCAGTGGAGTTCTGTTGGTTTGTGCATGAGTTGAGGTAGTTTATTTAGACAAAATGAAATATTAGGACGAGTGATGCATAAGTATTGAAGTGTCCGGACTGTGCTTCAATTCAAAGTTGGATCAACAAAGATTTCTCCTTCAATGGCCAAGAGATGAGTAGTAGGGGCCATAGGACAGTTTACTAGCTTGGCATCTATCATGTTGGTGCGTTTCAAAATGTCCATTATATACCTTTTTTGAGACAGTAAAACTTCCTTGGAGTAAGGTAACATCACAATGCCCAGAAAAAATGAAAAGCCCCCAACTCTTTTACAGCAAAATCACAATGTAGTGCAGTTAATAAATCACGAATAGCAGCATGATTCGAAAATGTAATCAAAATATCATCTATATAAATTAGGACTAGCATAGTGTATGCAGATGTGTGATTGATAAAGGGGGAGCTGTCTGACCGAGAATTGAAAAAACCTAACTCAATGAGCTTGTTACTTTACTTAGAAAACTAGGCATGAGGGGCCTGTTTCAGTCCATAAAAAGCCTTTTTAAGCTTGCAAATGTGAGATGGAAATTGAGGGTGAGTAAAACCTGGTGGCTGAGTCATGTATACTTCCTCAAACAAATTTTCATGAAGAAATGCATTTTGAATATCAATCTGATGAATGGGCCGACCTTCTGAGATAGCTAAAGATAGAACAAAACGTACTGTTGTTGGTTTGATAATAGGACTATACGTCTCACCAAAGTCAATGTCCTCTTGTTGATGAAAACCTTTTGCAACAAGTCGGGCTTTGTAGCGGTCAACAGAACCATCTGCTTTTCTCTTCAATTGGAACACCCATTTACACCAAATTACATTCTGTGCTGAAGATGGAGGAACTAGATTCCAGGTTTGGTTGTTGAGTAAAGCATCGAATTCCACATTCATGGCTTTTCTCTAGAGAGGGTTTTTCATTGCTAAGGAGTAACAAATTGGTTCTAGTTCTTGAGAGGCTAAGATAGCCACTAGAGCATGGGGTAGTGGATAACGAACAGTGCTGTCAGTGTGAGTTTTGGGTTTTGTGATATTGTTTTTGTCTCGGGTAGTCATTGAATGAGCAGATACAGCCAGGTTGTGTGCAAATTCTGGTTCGTCTTGCGTAGAGCTGGAGGTTGAAGAAGGTAAAGTGGAGGTAGGTGAAGTTGGGACAGCTGGAATAATTTGAGTGGTTGTATCGGGTGCAGTTTGGGTTCGGCTATGTGGGTCGGTTGCTGTTTGGTTGGAATTATGTGGGTCCATGTCTGCTTGGGCTGGTGAAGTAGACGCATCCATGGAGTGACCTACTAGAGGTCCAACAATCATGGGTGCAATAATAGGAATAGATGAATGAGCCTGCAAAACAGAATTAACTTGGGCTAGATTTTGAGTGAGATTTAAAGAGAATGGAAATGTGGTTTCATCAAAACGAACATTATGCGAAATATATAATCTATCAAAGTTGAAATTTTGGCATTTTGTAGTCTTTGTGTTGCGGTCTATAACCTAAGGAAAGCATTGAGTCGACCTTGACCAGAGTTTATGTGAATTGTAAGGACGTAAGTTTGGCCAACACGCACAACCAAACGTACGAAAAAATTTATAATCAGGGGAGCGTTTGAATAGTGTTTCAAACGGAGATTGATTTTTGAGCAATGGAGTAGGCATTCTATTAATTAAATAACACACAGTGGAAAAAGCATCATCCCAAAAATATGAAGGCATGTTAGCATTTGACAAGAGAGCAAGACCAGTTTCAACTATGTTACGATGCTTCCGCTCAATAGCACCATTTTGTTGATGCGTATGTGGGCAAGATATGTGACGAGAAATTTCATGAGAAATCAGTAATTTGTTCAAGGGACGATATTCGCCTCCCCAATCAGATTGCACAGATTTAATTTTGGATTCAAAGAAACATTCAACATAAAGTTTGAATTTAATAAAAACATTGGTGACATCACCTTTACAAGAAATGGGATATAACCAAGTGTATTTACTAAAAGCATCTAGAAATGAAACATAATATTTAGAACCATTTTTGGAACAAATAAGGGAAGGACCCCATACATCCGTATAAATGAGTTCTAAAGGACATTTTGCTTGTAGTTGAGATGTCGCAAATGGAAGCTGCTTGCTTTTGGAACTGAGACAAGCACGTCATAACTCTGGAATTTTATTGGATGTAACTAGAAGACGAAATGATGAAAGGGCTTAACGAACAAGCTTGAATGCAGGGTGACCTAAACGTGCATGCCACCGGGAGAGAGATGTAATCTCACCAATGAAGGCAGACGATGGCACATTATTTGAGGAAGGGAAAAATTGGTAGAGACCATGATTATTCGGGCCTTGAAGCAGCACCTTCCCCGAATGACGATCCTTAAAAAGAAAATAGTGGGGATGAAATTCAAAAATAGTATTAGTATCCTAGGTAAATTTGTGAACAGATATCAGATTTTTGGTAATAGGTGGAACATGGAGAACATCTAATAAATCACAATTTAGAAATGGAGATAGAAGGCAGGTGTTTCCAATATGATGAATGGAAAGCCCTTTACCATTGCCTATGCGGATCTAATTGGTTCCAGTGTATTCTTCAGCCTTGAGATTGAGATTGGACAGATCTGAAGTTAAATGATGTGTAGCTTCAGAGTCTAGGTACCATATAGAGTTGGGTTGACCACTTGTAGTGGCAAGATATGCTTGAGATGAGGACTTAAGTGTCACGACTGTAGCTGTTGTCAAAACTGGAATAACAATCAAGGGTAGTATGACCAACTTTATTGCAAACCTTTGTCCACGATAAGAGCGTGGGTAATTTTGATATGAGCCACGGTTGCTACGTCTTCCACAATAAGAGGGGCTGTGTGAGGCAGTATTTGCACCAGCAGTAGAGAGATCGATTGCTGTGAGGTTTTGATCTAACCTCATTTCATGTGCTAGCAAGTGACCATAAAGATTCTCTATAAAGGGAGGTTCAACCCGTGTGTGAACAGAGGTAACAAACGGATCATAGTCAGATCCAAGTCTTGCAAGGAGAAAAGATACCTTCTCTGCATCGTCGAGAGGTTTACCCACGGTAGCCAGCGTGTTAGCCAGAAGTTGAAACTTCTAATAATAATTAGCAATGGAGTCATTGCCCTTTTTGAGAGTGAGCAATTTGTAGTGGACTTGCATAGTGCAAGCCTTCGATTAGGACTGAAACAAGGTCTTAAGTATGAGCCAAACAACACGAGAATTGTCACAACATGTGATATGAAAGAGCATTTGCACCGACAGTGATGAGTTTATGGCTCCAAGAATCAACTGGTCTTGCATGTACCACTGGAGATAGGAAGGATTATGAGATATGGTTTGATCAATACCATCTTCGATTGTGGATAATGTTTTTGATGGAGAACTGATGGTGCCATCAACATATCCGAAAACATTTCCACCATTGAGGTGGGGAACAATTTGCGTTAGCCAATAATTGTAGTTATCACAAGACAACTTGATAGGATTGAAATGGGTAAAAGTAACATGTGGTGGGGTTGAGGTCGTAGGAGAAGCCATCAAGAAAAATAAAAAATAAAAAATTGCAGAAATTTCAGAGAAAATGACGTGAATCAGAAAAGCTCTAATACCATATAGAGTCTCTAATATTTGTTTGTTTGTTGCCTTACCTAAACATGGTATAGGCTTTGTATATATATAGACTAAACTGTTTGCAAGATAATTAAAATGATTGCAATTTGTGATACGATAAAACTCTACAAGCGATAACAGTTTACATTTTAATGTATGTTATCTTGTGTTTGAACTTGTCTTTGGATCATGAGATATTTCTTTAGTCTTCGAGTTTTGAATGATCTTCTTATCCACAAGTTTGGTTGTTGAGAGTATATCTCTAATACTTAAAAAGAAAAAAGAAAAAAAGAAAATCATTTATTACATGTTATATCAACGGGTATGAAAAGTAACATTACTCAAACAAAATATGAGAATTATAGATAACATAAAGAATGGCTTATCATATTAGAATAAATAAATGAATCTTATTTTCCATTTACAATTGTTCGGTATAATCCATATATATATATATATATAGCGAAAGCTACATTATATCTCGAGCAACGAAAGAAAAAAAAAAAAGAACAAAAAATTCTGTCTATGCTTGTTTTCTTGGGTGTAACCCAGCTATAAAAACTTTTACAACTTGAATAAACTAGTGACCGTCTCCAGGGCTGGGTCCGGACGGCAACCTTTCGAGCCAATACGCCATGCTGTGCTTGGCCCTCTCATAGATGGAGGAATATGTCTCTAGGTTATTTGCATTGGAAAAATCCTCGGATAACACTCTGGCTGCTTCAACCCTGGCATGGCTTATGATAGCCACAGAGATGAGCAAGATGATCAAAAAAGTGCTCGTCTTTCTGAAATTCATCTTGGGTGGGAAGAAGTTGGTGGAATGAATGAACTTAATCGATCTTTGGTATAAATAAGAGCTTTTGATGTGTGCTTGTGGAACTGCATGACAAAGTATGAATAAGCGAAGGGATTTATATATAGTGGCAGAGTTTTGAACCGGCACTGGGGATTTCGTGGGGTTTTAATGCTTACGTGTTGACCAACAAGTTTTGGAATGGTCGAGGAACTTGGTTTTGGTGGGTAAAGATCGTAAATGGGCTCCCCACCTCCCGAGTATGAATGTTTCAACGGCGGAATCGTTTACCATGAATATTGTAATTTACTAAAATGGCCTTGTGAATCACATGAAGTCAATATATGTGGAGAGCAACCATTCGTCAATCTACTTAACACTAAACCGGGTCAGCGTAAAACTGAAATTTGATCTGGCCAGTCGTCTTGTTCATTCAGTCCAAAGTTTGCAAAGTTTGAATAGATCGTTTGTCTTGTAATTCCTCGATTTCGACAGAAAACAAGAAATTTGTTTGAGAAAACTACCAAATTAATGATACGTGTTTATAATTAATTTATCTAAAATAATGGCCATAATTTTCTTTGGTTGGCATTTATATTTAAAACATTTTGGTTTGTCCGGTTTGCACAGTTTGTAAGATCCTCAACAGTACTATTATACCGTACGGGGTCCGTACGCGTTTTCTGTGTAACTTATATTAATCCCTGGATATGAATTTTCTTGAAGCTAATATATAATATATTAAGAGTCTTTAGCTTCGAGGCCAAGTGATTATACTATAATACTCATCATTTCCAGTTCATCAAGCTATACATTCTTTAAACAAATTTCAAAGATTAGTATATATATATATATATATATATATATATATATGTTTCATCCTCGGAGGAAAATATGAGTTTCCGACCCCTATTCCCTCGGTCGGTTGCGTGTCCTATTTTTTTAAGTTATGCTATTTAATACTCTTATAGGAGTACACAATATGCAACTAAGATGATCCAACAACTAAAATTTGGCTTTTAACAAAAAAAAAAAAAAAAAGGAAAAAAATCATTTTTATTCTTAAAGTTTTCATTTGAATTTTAATTTTTAGTTCTTGACAAATTTGAATATTTGATGTACTTTACAAGACCCATTTGGGTTTGAGCTTTGCACGACGTAATCATATTTTTATTTTATTTTTTTGTTGATTTTGATTTATTAACAGGTTAAAAAAATTTAGTTATACTGGATTCAGTATAAATAATTTTTTTTTTAATTATTAAAACCATTAACGAAAAGGGAAAAACGCGGAAATATATTCTTGGAGTATACTCATGATCTTTCTCGCCTTGGGATTTCGTGGACTTTTACGGCTTACGTGTTGACCAAGGAGTTTTAGCTGAAAAACGATGGAGTTGGTTTTGCTGGGAAAGTTGATACATGGGCTCTCCCTCCCTCCCCTTCCGGGTATGAATGTTTCAGCGGTGCCTTGTATCGTTAAAACCTTTGATTGTGGGTTTAAATTGAGTCCAAAGCTTGGAAAGTTTGAATAGAGTTGAGATTAGATATCGCTACTCTTGTTATTCTTTGACTCTCATATATACAAATTAAGATATTGTTTAAGAATTCACCGAATGATGGGAAATTTTGAATTGACTCGCACTTCATCAAATTCTTCTTCTTACTTTTGAATAGACTACCAAAAACAGGTACGAGAATATTGTTTAAAGGAAAAAACCGATATCGAGACACCTGAGCATTGTTAATGATGATAATGTTGTTTAAAACTTGAACGTAATTTGTCTTTGGTCTCTACTACTGTTTGTAAGATCCCCGTTGTATTGACATTAGTTTAAGCGTCATTAAAAAAATAATAATAATAATAATAAATAAATAAAGGAGATTGTGTGCTGCCTCAACTTTTCAAGATTTATTTATCTAAAACGCAACCGTTCACTTAAGCCTAAAAAATCTTTTTGTAATCCTCATATGAGTGTTTTAACCCTTAACCAAGCCCTCACTTGAAAATAGCTCCAAAAACTCAATTCAAATTATCTTGCCGAACATTCGGTAGAGAGGCAAGGTGGCCAAGCTTGTCATTGATTCAAGGAGTTGTGAGAATGTAGTCTCGGAAGAAGCAGTTCGAAAGTTGGGGCTTCAAACCAAGAGGCATCCTACTCCCTTATTGGTTGAAATGGCTTGCGAAAGAAAACAAGGTAACAGTTTCTAAACGTTGTCTAATGTCATTTTTCATTAGAGCTAAATATAGGGATACTCTATGGTGTGATATGGTTGACATGGAGACGTGTCACCTATTGTTGGGAAAACCATGAAAATATGATAAAGCTACTACCCATGACGAAGAAAATAACACGTACAGCTTCATGATTGATAAAGTCAAGTTAATACTGCTACCTAACCAAGAGACATGACCAAAACCTTCACAAGGGGATGGTCAATCCTTTGTAGCAAAGCAAGAGTTGACGGACAAGGAAAGGGGCATCAAGGGAGCGGTACCAGGGCCGATAACGCAACTGTTGGAGGGATTTGTCGTCGTGTTTTGAGTAGAATTACTGAAAGACGTGTCATTGCAAGATATTCAACCTCAACTTGAGTTGGTGCTGGGGTTTAAACTTCCAAATCATCCACTCCACATCAAGAGTCCTAAAGAGCATGAAGAATTGGGACGACAACTGGAAGACGTAAACATTTCAAAGAGTATTGCAATCTTTCTCGTAGAAGATGAACCATGTGAAGAGGTAAATCTTTTGGATAGTCTGACAGTGTTTGATGACAGTTCCACACACCGCCATATACTTGATGAGAGCCCAAAAGTTGAAGTCAATGTTGGGAAACTTGATTATCTTGATTTCCTTGGGGTATAGACTATTTTATCAAATTCTTCTAACAATACTTGTGGAAATTTTTAGCGGAAACTTCATTTTGGACCCCTAAACTACCACTCATTTTGACATGCCTCCCTCAAACTTTAAAACCTCGCATTTTGGACCTCTGAACTTTCAATTTCTCTTACTTTGGACCCCTCTATTAGACTTTAAACGTTAAAAGTTAGACAATGACGTTTATACCTCTAACTTTTTTTCTAAAATTCCAAATTTATCCTTAATTTCAAATTAAAAATTGAAAAAAATATATTATTAAAAAAAATCACAAGGTGACCCACGGTTGGGCCACCTTGTAACTTTTTTTTCTTCATTTTTTTTCAATTTTTTCTTTTTTCATAAAAAGAAAATTGAAGGGTAATTTTGTCTTTTTAAGAGTTTTAACAGCAAAAATTGATTGAGAGGTCCAAAGTGATAGAAATTGAAAGTTTAGGGATCCAAAGTGAGTGGTTTTGAAGTTTGAGGGAGACATGTCAAAAGGGGTGGTAGTTGAGGGGTCCAAAGTGAAGTTTGCCCAAACTTTTATTTGGTAAAGAAGAATTTTATGCCACAACAGGAAGGGGTCATTGATCTTTCTCTGGAGATCTTTATGGTGTGTAAGGCAAAGAAGGCAATACATGCGAAGTTTGATCCATCTTTGGATAGCAAGCAAAATTTTCAACATAATCATCACAATCTTATGATGATTAAAGGCGTCATGTTTATTATGAGGTGTGACCTTGTTATGATTTTGAGAAGATGAGAATGGAATGAGTTGACTGGACATCCGAAGGACCGTGGGAAGAACCAGCCGAATTCGAGGGCAAATTCTTTCCAACTTGGGGAGAATTATGCAGATCGTTGAGCCTCGTCTGCAAGATCGTCTGCAACACGTTCAAACGAGCCTCAGCCCGAGAGCCTCATCTGCAAGCTTGTCCGGGGATCGTCCGGACGGCTATGTTATCTTCGTCTGATGAATTTTACTAAATAGGCCATGTCTAGGGTTTCAAACCTCTGATTAGAGCACGCTGATGGCGTTGGAAAGCTAACTCAAAGTTCTACAAAGTCATGTTTCACAATTTTGGCTAATTCCGATGTTTACTGGGTCTAAATCGATAGTAAAGAGAAGATTGGAAAGTTGGACGACGTTATGCTTAATTTATACACTTTTTATTTAGTGCATAAAAATAAAATTTGCTTGTAGAATTACAATTTCCGACTTTAATTTGTACTTTTATTAATTTTAGGGTCTGGGGCCTATAAATACATGCTTATAGCCTCTAGAAACGCAACTTTTGATATTATTTGAGTTTTATGCAATAAGAAGCCTCAGAGTTGAGTTTTCTTCATATTTTCCTTCAAACCATAGATAGACTCTATAGTTTTGAGAAGAATTCTTAAATCTTTGATAGACTCAAGGTTTAAATTATCTAACCGTTCTTTTCTTGCTGTTATTCACTGCAGCCCTCCAAGTCAGGTTGCATCAGAAGGTATACCCCCAAAAGCACTTGTCAATTTGTTAAGGTTGAGAATTTCAGTTTGTATTTTTTTACTTTTGTCTTACTGAGAATTTTTAGCCAAAGGGAGTAGCCAAGGCACCCCCCATTTGGCCAAAGGGGTGGCTCAACCACCCCAACCCTTCTTCTAGCTTCTTTTTATTTTTTTTAATTTTTTTTTCCTTTTAAAAAATTAGTTTTTAGTTTTCAATTTTAAATTCTTAGTTTTTATATATTTTATACATTTCTAACTTTTATAATTTATATATTTTCTATTATGGGTTACACAAGTCATTATATAATTGGATATGACATGACATACTAATAGAATTTATAAAGAATTTTGGTGAAATTTAATAGTATATACTAGTTATTTGTTATTTTTGCATTTTTCGAAATCTAAATGAAGTATAATGGTTCAGAAACATGAGACAAGGGAAACAATCAAAGACACTAATGCATATCAATGCAGTAGTAAATCATTATTTATAAAGTTTTAGGTTCACAACATAATGTAATTATAAAAGACATGAGTATCAAAATGCATAGTTTATCAATAAAATAGTCATATTTGATGAAAAAGAATATTTGGCATTCTTATAGGTGATTACTTCCATATACCAAAAGATCAAACTTCTCATTTATGCAAGTTATAATCTAATATTAATCAAGACACTAAGCGAAACCTTAATCCCATGGTACTACTTCAAATCTTATTCATGCACATTCTGCCCAAAACAATCGATTGTTTCTCATGGACCGTTTGATCAGGTACAAGCTGTTCAATTGTTTTTATCCAAAATTTGTCTTTCCCATTTCATTCTTCCAAAACCTAATTTATCACTTACCCAAGACTCCTAGAGTTTATAACACTTCTTAAGAGTACGATACATATACACTAGCATAGACGTTTAAAAATAAGCAAAGTTACAAACATCACTTCAAAACTCAAAGGTCCTAACTTTTTCTTCATAGTTACATCTCCCTTATGAAACAACCAAGGAAAATGCGTTGAGGTGCTAAAAGGTAGATATTTTAACACTGTTTTAAAGTTTAAAAAAAATGCTAGACCTTAAAGTTTACATTTTTTTTATGCAAACATCAAGCTTATCTATTTAAAAGACCTAACTTTATACCATTATTATGGAAAAGACAACTGTTATGCAATTTAGCATAGCTTAATTCTAAGATATAAAACATGTGAGATGAAAGCATAGCTTAAACAGGAGAGGTAAAACATAGGTTAGGATTAGGTTAAGCTTCATACTTCAAAGGTGGGACCATTCCAAGTTTTAGGAGTACACTTTCATGAGATGCCTCTCTCTCTCTAGGGTTGAGTATCAGAAAATGGAGAAAATCGAGGCCTAGGGTTCAACCTAGCACGTTGTTAGGGGTGAACACCAATTTTAGATGCTCAACGGAACTAATATACCCCTCTTTGTGCAAATTAAATAGTCACTGTAGCAGAATAATGATAAAGCAACCCACAAGGAAGACACCAATTAATTTTATGTGGAAAACCCTCCAAAGCGAAGGTAAAAACCACATGACCTAATCTAATCAAATTTTTCACGGTCAACAGTAATGAGTTTACAATTATTTTCGCTAGAGAAATATCTAGAGGTTATCACCACATCAAGAATACATGCATTCTTGGATTAAACATAAATTCATCACCCTAAACTAGATTCCAACAAGAATAAAGAAAGATCACACCAAGTAGGTATTCGCAACCAAGCGACTGGAGAGGAAGTGCAACGATCAACACCAATCAATACATAGCTTTCTTCATAAGGAGCAACACACTAAAATTGCATCAAGATCGGATCTCAAACGAACCTCCTATCTCTGACGGATGTAATTAGGCGAAACACTTTTTCTCCTTTTTCTTTTCTTTCTCTCCCTATGCCGCACTCTTTCTTTTCTTTTTCTCACTTGCTTTGACACACATATGTGTGTTTCTTATATATATATATATATATATATATATATATACACTACAATACAAGGGTTTTGTTTTGTAGCCCATGTGGTCCCCACATAAGAGGGACCACCAAACAAATCTGCCCCTCCCGACTATGTGGGGAGGCTCCACCAAGCCTAACGCGCTTCTGAAAATTTCAAGCTTTTGCATAGGCAATAATTTAGTCATCATATTTGACCCATTCTCGTCAGTATTAATTTTTTCACTCTGTAACAGTTTATTCTCCTGTGCATCACGAATCTACTGACACTTAACATTGATATGTTTCGATCTTGAATGGAAAGATGAATTTTTAGTGAGATGGATGGCACTTTCACTGTCACAGTAAAGCACATACGTACCTTACTTACTGTAGACCCAGTTCTTGTAAGAATTTTTTCATCCATAACAATTCTTTGGCCGCTTCAGTGGTGGCAATGAACTCTACCTCTGTGGTAGATAAAGCAACAAATTTCTTCAATCTGGATTGCCATGACATTGCTCCCATTGAATAAGTAATCAGGTACCCGGAAGTAGATTTTCTAGAATCAATATCCCCAGCCACCCAAGGGTGGCCTGCATGCTACTCTTGAGGTGGGGGTAGCCTTCGGTCCACCCTGGATCTGGTTGGGCGTTGGCCTCGCGCCACCCTAGAGGTGGCTAGGGGTGGTGCATGGCCACCCCACTGGCCATCCCCACCAGATTTGGGAGTGGCCTGACTGCCACCCGACTTGAGGAGTGTCATGCAAGCCACCCCATGGTGGCCAGGGGTGGCCACGCTCCACTCCCGTGGGTCAGGGGGTGGCGGCGAGCCACCCTTGACCACTTTTGGGGGTGGCTCGTTGGCCACCCCCTATTTATTTTTTATTTATTTATTTTTTTTAAAAAAACTTTATAAATTTTATATATTTATATTTTTTGTTAGAATTTTTTATTTGGGAATATTTTTGTCTTTTAATGAGATTTAACGTCTAAAAGAAAATATTCTATCAAATTTAACGAGTTTGACTAACGGAATGGAGTTTTGGGAAGAAAATGGAAGGAAGGTTGGCAGTTCATAGGAGAAATTGACAATGTATGGTAGTTGATGGGAGAAGAGGTAATTACCCTCAACTTTTTCTTCAGTCTATCAATTTTATTAGTGTCACAACAAACAATGAACATGTTATCCACATATAGCAAGAGAATAATAAACTCTCCATTAGAGAATTTCTTCACAAATACACAATAATCTAATATAGTTCTGTCATACTCATGATCAATATAAATATAGTACGGAAAATAACATTATTCTTATAAAATTGTGAAAGAGTAATCTTTACATCGTTTATTTCTACTTTGAAAAAAAAAAAAAAAAAAAAAACTAATTAAATAAAGCCCTTCTACGGAAAATTAAAACAAAATAACAAAAACTAAAAAACAAGAAGCTTCTTCAAAATCCGAGTTGGCAACAAAAAAAGCTAGCTTCTTCAATCCGACAAGATTGTTTCACCTTTCAATCCAAACCGGATTGTACCAGCAACTGAAGGATCCGCCAATAAACCTTTCAGCCTCCATGTAGTCCCTTCCAACAACGTTGTAGACGACACACCTGGATTCGGGTCTACAGTCGGCAACAAAAAGCTTCTCCTTCGTCTCTTCATTCGGAGCCGACACACCGCAAGACCCATATGGACCAACAAACACTGAAAAATCACCCGAGTCCTTCTCCGCCTCCCAAGCCGCCATCCCTTGTTCAATAGTCAATTTATAAAGCTTCTCAATAACACCATAAGCTCCTTTCTTCGCTGCAAATATATCTCCATTGAACTCCACCAGAGAAAGTGTGCAAACCTTCTGAAATTCCTCGCCCGGAAAAACGGTCCAATTCCCATCCTTCACATCAAAGGCACCGACTCTTCCGCGTGAATCCACACAGTACAAAACCTCCTTGCTACAAACTGCTTGAACAACATTGGCTATGAGAGGTTTTGTTGTAGATTTATATGAATGGGGGATCCAGCTTTCTTGTCCAATAAGAAAAGTGTCGATATGAAGCTCGCATGCATCATTGAAAGTAGAGGATTTAATTGCATAAACAGTACAGTCAGGGGAAGTAGGAGGGGCAGAGAATGCCGCGGCACTGATAATACGTTTGGTATATGGGAGATCGATTCTTTGACACGTTAAGGGGTTGAAGAAAAAAAGAGAAGATGTTTCTCTTGATAATATGAGTAACCAGCCGTATCGGGAAGCAAGACACTCTGCCTGACATTCAAGTTCTTGAAGGTGAACGACGTCGAAGGTCCGTCGTATATATTGGGTCAAAGAAGCCATGCTTGGTTTCCCCGGAGAATTCTCCTAATAAGAATAACAATGGTGGCTTTGTTGGAGAACCAACATTCTTGCCCTCGTTCATCTTTGATGATTCTTCTTCTTCAGTTTCGAAAATTGCACCCATGATGCTTGATGAGTTGTGTAACTGTAGAGAAAATATAAGATCAATGATTTGATATCTTCGCAATCGCAAAAGCAATACTTTTTCTAGAGTAATTTCTTGAAAACTTGCGCAAGAATAGGATAGAGATGAGAGAGTACCTGATTCTATTCGTTTTCTTCCCTTCGGAGTTCGTTCGGATACGCCAATGCTTTGCAAAACAGTGCAGGACTGCTTGTTTTATACTTTTGTATGGAGTTCGTCTCCTTTTAGGATTCGGACTGTGGTTGACCAGTAGAATTGCAACACGTAAACAATCCAAGCCAAATAAGCTACCAATGGAATTGCGACATGTAAACAATCCAGGCCAAATAAGCTACCAATGGAATTGCGGCAAGTAAACAATCCAAGCCAAATTCGGACTGTAGAAAAGATCATGCCAGTGCCTTCCCAAACTACAAATATGAGAGAATGACGAGTTTATCCATTGATTTTGCCTTTTTTAGGAGTACACCGCGAGGGTTATTTACTTGTGCTTAATTACCTCACTAGCTTGCTTAACACTCGCAATATCGAAGCAAAATAATCTTATTACTATAAATGGTATTTAGCTAGGAACAGCTACTTCCTCCGTACAAGTCAGCTATATATTAATTTTCCACTTTTGTTTTTGAACTTAACTTTCTGGCTCGAGCAGTAAAAGCTTTTGGTTTATGTTGCCTTTGAATAAAAGCTTTAATGTTCTAGCAATTTGTAATTTAAAGCTGCTATTGGTTTTCAAAGTCATCATAACTTTTGGGTGATGACAACTATCAAGATTCCCTATAAATAATTTAGACTCGGGCAGAGGTAGAATTAAGATTTTAGATGTGGGGAGACGAAATAAAAAATAAATAAATTAAAGAAATAAAATTTTGATTTTAGAAGAATTATATGAGCATTTTAAAATATTTTGGAGGATACTCAAGCGTTAGAGTAAAGCTACTTCTATATGCTGTCGCTCACAAGCAAATTGCTCTTTGGACATTTTGTAATTAATGCAGTTTATATATATATATATATATTGTGGTTGGACAATGCAGTTTGTGATAATGGTGAAATTCTCACTAGACAAAAAAAAGATATGCCACATCTATTTAATGGCTAATTAATTAATACTTCAAATAAGAAAGCTACTTAACACTATTACTTTATGTCCTCAATGGGTAGTTCAATCGGCTGTGGACTACGCCTAATAAAGTAGAGATCACTAGTTCGAATCCCCCTTCCCCCTTCCCTTGTGTGGACATGTCAAAAAAAAAAAAACTATTACTTTATTATTTATTTATTAAAAAAATTAATAGCTCTAGACAAAGTTGTCATAAGTGGCATTCTATCATTGATAAACACAAATCCACCGAGTCCCAGGCCTCCATTTAGCATAATTTTTTAAACACATTCGTTGGTGAACTAGTTGTAGCATGCAGTTAGAATATATGCCCTCCCTCAAAATCCAATTTTATGAATTTATTATTTAAATCAATGTATATATTCTCTTCTTCATCGATCATATATATATATATATATATATATATATATATATATGTACATTTATGATTGAAGAGCGCCATAGAATACGAATCTGTTGCTAGCGTGACGATTCTCATACACGTGTCTATCCATCCATCCATCCAAAAGAAAAAAAAAAAAAAAATTAAAAAAATTAAGAATTAGAAACAATATCAACAATTCATTAAATAAATCAACTTTGTTGAGAATAAGGTTGTATATTGAATCACACTGTATAATGTACAGAAGGGGCCTATATATAGGCTAATAATACAGACCTAGTAGAATAAGGAAAGGTAAACCTAATAAACTTAGAATACCAAATAAAGTAAATATCAATAACATA
>NC_081541.1:16616818-16641844 GCF_901000735.1 Corylus avellana
GACCTAGTAGAATAAGGAAAGGAATAATACAGACCTAGTAGACTAAGGAAAGGAAAACCTAGTAACCCTAGAATACTAAATAATATTATCTAACAGCCCCCCACAAGCTCAAGGTGGAGTGCGAGAGACCAACTTGAGGTTGGACACAAGATCACGAAAACGTCCTGGAGGATGTGACTTTGTAAAGATGTCTGCGAGCTGATCACGGGACGTGACAGAATGAAGTTGTAGTGAGCCCTGAAGAAGATGATGACGAACAAAATGACAATCAATCTCAATATGTTTTGTCCGTTCATGAAAAACATCATTATGAGCAATCTGAATAGCACTTTTGTTGTCACAGTATACAGGAGTAGCAGAAGAAAGAGAGACACCCATATCTTGTAACAGTCATCGCAACCAAAGAAGCTCTGCGGTAGTGTCAGCTAGAGCACGATATTCTGCCTCGGTGCTAGATCGAGCAACAATAGTCTGTTTCTTACTTCGCCAAGAGATAAGCGAGGTGCCAAGTAGGAAACAATAACCAGTGGTAGAGCGACGATCTGTTGGATCACCCGCCCAATCAGCATCCATATAAGCTACCGCTATAGAGGAGACTAAGAGGAGAAATAAAGCCCATGAAATAATGTCCCCTTCAAGTACTGAAGAATGCGGAGAATAGCTGAGAAATGAGTGCAGGGAGGAGTAGCCATAAATTGACTCACTTGATGGACATCATACGAGATATCAGGTCGAGTGACAGTAAGGTAGACAAGACTGCCAACTAAATGCCGATATAAGGTAAAATCGTGAAGAGGCTCGCCATCATAAGGAGTGAGACGAGTATTAAGCTCAGTCGGTGTGTCAACAATCTTATTGTCTGTGAGATTGGCCCGAGAAAGTAGATCAGATATATACTTGGCTTGTGTTAAATAATAACCATCAGAAGAAGAGGAGATCTCAAGACCAAGAAAATAGCTAAGAGGGCCAAGATCTTTCATCTTAAAGTGTTGACTGAGAAACTGTTTAAGTTCTTGAATACCAATGATATCATCTCCAGTGATAATCATGTCATTAACATATAGTAGAAGAAGTATAGTACCCCGGTCTGTGCAGCAAATAAACAAGGCTGAATTATAAGAACTGATGGAGTAGCCAAGGCGAGAGATAATGGCGCTAAACTTAGCAAACCATGCTCGAGGTGCTTGCTTAAGTCCATATAGAGCTCAACAAAGACAACAAACCTTGTTTGTAGGATGAGATAATCCAGGAGGTGGCTGTATATAGACTTTTTCACTTAAATCACCATTAAGGAAGGCATTTTTGACATCCATTTCACAAAGTGACCAATGTCGAGAGGCTGCAACAGCCAACAGAGCACGCACAAAAGAGAGGCAAGTAACTGGAGCAAAAGTCTCTTTATAATCCACACCATATTCCTGAGTAAAACCTCTGGCCACAAGTCGAGCCTTGTACCTATCAACAGTACCATCAGAACAAGTCTTGATTTTGTAAACCCACTTACACCAAACCACAGATTTTCCAAGAGGTAAGTCAACCAGATCCCATGTATTGTTCTTGTGTAAAGCATCAAGTTCCTCTTTCATCGCAGCCTGCCAAAGAGGGTTAGTGGAGGCCTCACGAAAGGAGTGAGGCTCATGCAAGGTAGCTAAGGCATGAAAGCAATGAAAATCTTGTAAATGGGATGGGAGAGATCTTACTCGGGTGGATCGACGAAGGTCAAGTGGTGGAATGCAGACTGGATCCTTGGATGGAACAGAACCTGGGGAGGCAGGCGAAGAACTTGGGGACGCAGGCGAAGCGGCGTTAAGGGCATAGCAGCGTCGAGGGCATCAGATGACTGCAGTTCGAACGAGAGAGACTCTGGCAATACATTGGTGGTGGGAATAGGAGAAAGAGGAAACTCAAAAAGGGTAGTAAAGGGAGGGAATGATAGCATGCTGAATTTTCCCACTTCATGGAATAGTCGATGCTCCCAAAAAACTACATGATGGGAGATGCGAAGACGATGAGACATAGGATCATAACACCGGTAGCCCTTTTGTTCCACTCCATATCCAAGAAAACAACACAACCGAGAACGAGGCTCGAGTTTGGTGCGCTCATGAGGCTGGAGTAAAACAAAACAGGTAGAACCAAAGACACGAAGATGGTGATATGAAGGAATAGAGCCAAACAACCGCTGGTGAGGAGTGCAATTATCAAGGATAGAGGTAGGCAACCTATTGATCGTGTAGACAGCCGTGAGAGTGGCTTCACCCCAAAACGGGGTAGGAACAGATGTAGAAATGAGAAGAGCACGAACAGTGTCTAAAATGTGCCTAAGTTTACGTTCAGCTCGACCATTTTGTTGTGAGGTGCTTAGACACGACAAGTGAGGAACAGTGCCATAATGTTTGAGAATAGCTTGAAAATCATGTTAAGTATATTCTAAAGCATTATCAGAACGAAAAGCTTTGATGGGTTTCGAAAATTGGGTTTCAACCATTTTGGCAAAAGTAATATAAATGTCCAATAATTCAGAACAAGATTTCATTAAAAACACCCAAGTGTAACTAGAGAAATCATCAACAAAAATAACAAAATAACGTGAGCCACTCATACTAGCAACAAGAGAAGGTCCCCAAACATTAGAATGAATTAAATCAAAAGAAACAGTAGCATGAGACTCACTATTATTAAAAGGCAAAGCCGGTTGTTTACCAAGTTGACATGAACTACAATCAAAAGAATTATTGGAAACTAAACCTAATAAACCCTTTGAAGCTAAAAATTGGACGCGAGAAGCAGATGCATGACCAAGACGCGAATGCCAAAGTGCAAGAGATGGTGATGATGAAAAGGCAGCAACAGAGACACCTGTGGCGGGGAAATGTAAGGATGAGAGTTCGAACATACGCCCAATTCTACGCCCGGTCCCAATGGTCTGACTCGTACAAGGATCCTGTACATGCACACCAGAAAAGTCAAAAAACAAGTCTATATCCAAGTTCACACAGTTGGCTAGCAGAAAGAAGAATGAAGGATAATTCAGGCACATGAAAAATTCAGGAACAGAAAGGAAAGGTGTATTGATAGTGCCTATATTTTTAACAGTCATAATGGAGCCATCAACTGTACGAATCAATGAGGAATGAGGTGAAGGTATAGATGTGGTAGAGGAAGTAGGGTGAGGTGTCATGTGATTGTAACAAGTAGAATCAAAGAGCCAAGGGGAAGAGGTTCTTGGCAAAACTGGGAGGACAGAGGAAGATGCATTACCAGAACGAGATAGGACGACCTGGTTGACTATTGTCTCCAAGTTAGCTGCAGTTAAGGTGACACTGGATCCTGATGTGTGGCTAGAGGGAGCAACTAAAGAGGGAGCAGCTAGAGATGAACCACTCTCAGTATGAGCAACTGCTGTTGTGGGTGCATTAGATCTTCCCTTACGCCAACACTTGTCAATCGTGTGCCCTCGACGTCGACAATAGCGACAGTAATTGTTATCGCGAGACTTAGGAGGGAGTCGAGGAGTACCTGACCTGTCATAATACTCTCGTTGGAATGACAAGGAGCTAGAGGATGGTGCAGCCAATACTGTATGACTAGGCTGAGAGCGCATAGTCTGCGATCTAGTCTCGGCATGGACAAGTTCGAAGATGGCAGTGTCCAAAGTGGGAAGAGGAGAACGATGTAAAAGTTGCACATGAACAAGCTCAAAATCATCATGCAAGGCCATCAAAAATTGGTGAAGGCGATGTTGATCTCTACGGGTAACATACATCTCAACATCAGTGAGATCCTTCCAAATAGGATCAGAAACATCAATTTGGTTCCACAAGAATTGCATGCGAGCAAGAAAATCATTTATACTCTGATCAGATTCCTGCCTCAGATGAAAAAGCTCAAACAGAAGCTGATACTCGTGAGCACCATCTATAAAAGAATAACGAGAAGCAAGCATATCCCAAGCACCCTTTGCTTCATCAAAGCTGCTAAAGAGCGCATAAATAGATAGGATAGTGGTATTACGGAACCATGTAAGAATCTGATGATGCTTGCTATCCCAATCAATAAGACGAGTGGTGAAAGCCTCATCTGACTCAGAATCTCCTTTAACTGGCTTTTGACCTCCCCAGTCACATAAAGCCAAAGCTTGCAGCCTTTAAGAAAGCTACGCATAGATTGGGACCACACCATGTAGTTTGTGCCATCCAATATAGTTTGAACATGATGAATAATCTCGTTTTGTGCCATCTAGAAGGCTCAAAAGCAAAAACACACCACAAATATGAAATCAGCACGAAAAAATAGGTAAGAAAGCACTTGGTCAACTCTAGAAGTCAACAAAAAAGTCAACGGTCAACCGAAATGACTTTTGAGTTTCTAGGTTTGCTTAAATCTTTCTATCCTCACTTTCAAGCGCTTACGCATGTCTTGAGACCCATGAGCTCCCGGTTGTGATTACTTTGGGGTGTACTGGAAGTGGCATCCTATGTGCTCCGCTCTGACTTTGATTTGGATCCTTTTCATTTCCTTCCTAAAGACGGGGCATGAAAATTTGTAGGGGAGCTCCCTGCCTAAGTGGGATCTTGCTTAGGTAAAGGAGTCCCTTTTCATGGACCCTTGCCCAAAGATGGGGCAGAGATAGTAACATGAATTTCTAATTGTAAGGGATCCTATCCCTGGCTCACCTTGTTTGTGACCTCATTTAGTTAGTACAAATATCTAGACTCTTTGAGACCGATCAAAGTCAACGTTGATGTGGCACAGCTGATGTGGCAAGGACTAACTTGGTTCTGTTGACGTGGCACTGGTGTCGTGACACTCAGGGCTGACGTGGCACTAATGACGTGGCAATCAGCACTAACGTGGCTCTGTTGACGTTGCACTTAGGGCTGACGTGGTCGTTGGAGCTTCTTGCACGTATGGACACACGCGACTAGAGGCGGCACGTGGATCTCACGCGCAGAACTATGGGTGGCGCGTGAGAGCGCGTAGGACCTTGGATCTAGATTCTGGTTGCGGTTCTGGAGTCATGGGGAGCAAATCTATCGATCGGTGGCCTAAGAGAAGCAATCGGACCACCGTGGTGGCCGGTGGCGGAACAGCTGTGGCAGAATTGCCGAACCTTTGGGCAACGCGTGAGGGCTCCGATGGGACTACGTGCGGCAGCTCTGTGATGGTTGGCTTCTGGGCTTTCAAGCGGTATAGTGATCCACTGAAAACTTCGAGGAGAAGATAGAGAACCGTGAGGGACAGAGGGATGGATGTGCCGGATAACACTGGCGGTGCCGAAAAAATTTTAGGTGATTCAAAACCTATGCTCTAATACCATGTTGAGAATAAGGTTGTATATTGAATCACACTGTATAATGTACAGAAGGGGCCTATATATAGGCTAATAATACAGACCTAGTAGAATAAGGAAAAGTAAACCTAATAAACTTAGAATACCAAATAAAGTAAATAACAATAACATAATATTATCTAACAAACTTGAATTGTAACTCTCATGTTCATTAATTCATTGCATAAAATTATATAACAAAAAACTAGTGACCGGCTAGCTCCCGAGCTAGGTCCAAACGGCAACCGCTTGCTCCAAAACTCCATGCGGCCCATAGCCATAGGTCAATTGAGGGTGGCCCAAGCAACCCCAAAAATTCATTTTTAGGTCCTCATCCTCCAAACCCTATCCCAATCATAGTTCATGCTCACAACTCTACTCAATTAGCTAGCCCATGACCCTCACGCTTCCTCATTTGTTAGCTCGTTTTCTGTTCTTTCATCAAACCATATATAATAATGGCTTTGCCATTGCAACAAGATTCCACGTCGGAGATGGGCATAGGGTTGCTAAAATTCTCAACCATTGGCTTCCTGGCGAAGCCAAGTGTCCAAGCAACCCTCAAAACTTGTCAGGACTTCAAAACTAATACAGCCCCGTGCATAGACATGTTAGTGGCTCTCAGACTGTTGAATCTGAAGGTACCCCCCCAAAGCACTTGCCAATTTGTTAAGGTTAGAATTTCAGTTTGTATGTTTATACTTTGTCTTACTGAGAATTTGTAGCCAAACCAACTCTTCTTCTAGCTTTTTTTCTTCTTTTAAAAAATTAGTTTTTAGTTTTCGATTTTAAATTCTTAGTTTTTATATTTTTATAATTTTTATAATTTATATATTTTCTATTATGGGTTACATGCGTCGTTATATAATTAAATATGACATGACATACTAATAGAATTCATCAACAATTTTGGTGAAATTGATAGTATAGACTTATTTATTATTTTTGCATACTATGAGCTTTCATAATTTGTTTCATACCAAATGGATTTTATTGCAAATTAATGTAGTCACAGGTGGCTGATTTTGCATTTTTTTTTTCTTCAAAATTATATATAATGGTTGAGAAACGGGAAACAAGGAAAATAGTCAAAGACAGTAATGAATATCAATGCAATAGTAAATCATTATTTATAAAGTTTTAGGTTCACGACATAATGTTATAAAAGGCATGAGTATTAAAATGCATAGTTTATAGATACATTAGTCATATTTGATGAAAAAGAATATTTGGCACTCTTATGGGTGATTACTTACTTCGATATACCAAAAGATCAAACTTCTCATTTATGCACGTCAAAATTTAATATTAGTCAAGACACTAAGCGAAACCTTAATCCCACACTTCAAATCTTAATCATGCACATTCTGCCCAAAACAATCGATTGTTTCACAGGGACCGTTCAATCGGGTACAAGCCGTTCAATTGTTTTTATCCAAAATATGTCTTTCCCATTTCATTCTTCCAAAATCTAATCTATCACTTACCCAAGACTCCTAGAGTTTATATATTACATGAATGCTTTTACATACACGTAACCGAATAGATTATTAGGTTTTTAGTAAACCTAGACCATTTAGATTCGTTGAAAGGAACCTAAAACATTTTTCAAACATAAGGTTTGGATAATTTTCTGCTTGCTTTATTCATAACATAATTCCTTTTAAATAGGCAAACTATTACAATATTTACTAGGGCTGAGTAATCAGCTCTTATTGGAATATAAACTAGGGATGAGTCATCAAGACTTTTACATAGAAATAAATAAAGACAATATCAAATAAAAATAAACATAATAAAATATTCTACTGTATCATATATTTTAATATATCATAATATTAATAATTGTTCCGCATAAACTCCATTCTCATAACATTCATTTCCCTTTGAAGAGGACCTTGTACTCAAGGTCCTGAAAATCTTGTTCTTGAAATAATCTTGCTCTTAGACCGCATCTGTAGATCTGCCGGATCAATAACATTTAACAATTATAAATAATAAAATATTACTATAACCATGAATTTTCTCCCTTTAATCAACTTCTTTTCTTTTTTTTTAACCTTTCACACACCCGTACTTGAAACCATTTTTTTTTTCTTGTCAATTCCATTGAAAATCTCAAATTTCCCCTTGAAGCCATTCTCTCATTTCTTCCAAACTTGGGCATAATGTCATACACGTATACTATCTTCTTCTTTTTTTTTTTTTTTTGGGAACCAAGTAACATCTAAGCCCTTTTTTCTTCTCATTTGGGTGAGCCACGATTTAGCGTGAGATGACAAAGATGAAGTTGGCGATTTCAGTGGAGACACAACTGAGATGGGGCAGTATTGGACTATGATGGCTAAAAGACGCATATCTGCGGTTGGGAGTGCCTTTTTTTGATCCATTGGCGCGATTGGATGGTGGCGGAATTGGGTGGCAGTGAGATTGAGTTGTGGAATTGGGGCTTCAACGTAGCGGGATGGCTGAACGACGACTTTATTTTTTGTACATCAAACCCCTTTTGTGAGAGAAAACTGTCTATTTTTTTCACCATCATTTCCATCCACTCTTCTAATTTCTTTATCAAGGCTTCAAACATGAGACTAGCAAATTGTTGTTCAAGTTGATCAAGACGTGAATCCTCCATGGATCGTTGATTGCTATAGAAAACAACCAACTTGGCTACTCTTATACTAATGTTATGTAAATGCTTTTACATACACGTAACCGGATATATTGTTAGGTTTTGAGGAAACTTAGACCCTTTAGATTCGTTGAATAGAACCTAAAACCTTTTTTCAAACACAAGGTTTTGAATAATTTTCTGCTTGCTTTATTTATAACATAATGCCCTTTAAATAGACAAACTATTACAATGTTTTTTAGGGCTGAGTAATTAGCTCTTGTTGGAATATAAACTAGGGTTGAGTCATCAAAACTCTTACATGGAAATAAATAAAGACAATATCAAATAAAAGTAAACATAATAAAATATTCTGCTGTATCATACATTTTAATATATCATAATATTAATAATTGTTCCGCATAAACTCCATTCCCATAACATTATAAATCTTCTTAAGAGTACGATACATACTAGCATAAACATTTAAAAATAAGCAATGTTACAAACATCACTTCAAAACTCAAAGTCCTAGCTTTTTCTTCATAATTACATATCCTTTATGAAACAACTAAGGAAAATGCTTGAAGGTGTTAAAAGATAGATATCTTAACACTGTTTTAAAGTTTAAAAAAAAAAAAAAATGCTAGATCTTTATTACACATATTGAGTTTAGCCCATGGGCTCGGGTCAAGAGCGTGGACCCAAGTCATGAATGGACATAGAAGAGCCCGGCCCTCACTTTCTCAAAAGCCCAATACGTTTGGCCTGGAATCAACATCATCACCATTTCACTGTGACTCGGAACATCATACCCCCGGGAGTACCATAAGTATTGGGCCTACAACATCTACCAAGCCAGTAGGGTCGGGATCTACTTCATGTAACATTTAAGAATGACAATTACGGGAATCGATACGCATTGATCACATTGACAGTTACACATATCCTCGGATACTCATTGATTACGGGAGCAGTTACGAATCATCCTTGGATTCGCATTGATTGCAGTGGTAGTTACGCGCCACTCACGGGATCACATTGATTGCAGGAACAATTTTGTATTGACCACAAGGTTATTAATTTACCCATCAGTTACTCCTGTATCCCAAATCCTTCGCCTATTTGCCATTTCTAGCGCTGGATTATCAACTCTATCGATTATCAAACCAAAGGTACGCAATATATTTGAATTCTTGAGGATTGGAAACAAAGAAATAACCTAACTTGACCGTCGGAGGAGGATCCACCGGAAACTGCCCGATGTATTCTCTTAACCACCGTTTCTATTTCGCAGGTTAGAAAGGAAGCAGCTCGTAGAATTAACAGATCTCCCCTTGGGTTCACCATACCAGAAATTGTACCAACAGTTTGATGCCGTCTATGAGAACGACTATTCGTTCTTACAAAATTAAAAATCCATAATGGTAATGATCATGCATCCATACCGGCCGATGATTGTTCTTCCGGAAAATTCTTTGCCCCACGACATATACATGTTCGTTTGTAACAAATCTGCATGGATGTATGTTCATGCATCTCAACTGTGCCCGACAACACCAAATCGGTGTTAGCCAACATCTTGACAATGAGATAAGTTTTCCTATTCATCTCGTTAATTTATATTTTGATCCCATGAACACCAGACCATTGTTGGGATGCGTGGGGAGAAAAATTCACACTCAATTGCAAATCCTAGAAAATTTTATATTTTTACACATCAATTCCCTTTTATGTTCTTGTAATTTGGTGGCTAATTATTGGATTGATTCTGGGTGACATATCATTTTTATTTACTAAAATTGACATCCATCCATTGACGATGGGATGACGCTCGAAGCCAATCGGTAGTAGCTCCATTGTCACATAAATAGGTTCTAAGAACCCCAGCCCTAGCTCGGATTCGAGACTCCAATGGTGCATAGGCTCCTAATTGTGGCATTCTAACAATTAGTAGGAAGACGTGAAGTCTATATAGAAGGAACGCCCAGCTGATGGCTTCCCAGACTCAAACCTCGAAAGCTAAGAAAGCACATGCTTTGCTTTTGACTTTTCAAAGCAAAAGGTAGAAAAGAATTGAAAAACATATGTGTTTTGTTAACTCTATTTTTGCATAAATAAAAAGTGATCTACCTCACGCTGGGCAAAGAAGACACGGAGCTACCCAAGAAACAGGGAGACAACCCTGAATAAAAACAAGGAACAATGAAGACAACCCTAGATAAAAACAATGAGCAAGGGAGACAACTCTGGACAAAAACAAGGAACAGGGGAGACAACCCTAGATAAAACCAAGGAACAAGGGAGACAACCCTGGATAAAAACAATGAACAAGGGAGACAACCCTGGATAAAAAAAAGGAACAAAGGAGAAAACCATAGATAAAAACAAGACAGGGAGAAAACCCTAGCTAAAAATAATTAACGAGAGACAACCCGGTACAAAACAACAGACGTCATCAGAAACATGGAGACAAACTTTTGCTAAAAATAATTAACGAGAAACAGCCAGGTAAAAGACAATAAACCTCATCCGAAACAAGGAGACAACCTTGGGCTAAAAGTAATTAACGGGAGACAACTCGTAAAACATAAAGAATCAGTTCAAAAAAAAGGAAGGGGTTCAGACACTACCCTCGGTTTTTACCCTTGGATTCAAAAAGATGGTGGGTCTTCACCATCAGATCTTGAAAAGGGTGGTTGATTTTCACCCTCAGAACTTATCAATGGGGGCTGGTTTTCACCCTTGGAACCAAGTCTTTGAAGAGATGGTCGGATTTAACCCTCGAGTATTGAAGAGAGGGTCTCAGTTTGTACCCTCAGGCATCGGTTTTAATCCTCGGGTCTCGGATTCTACCCTCAGATCAAAAAAGATTATTACTTGGTTTTTCAACCAAGTTTGGGAAGAGAGGGTCGGATTCTACCCTCGGATCAAAAAATATTATTACTTGGTTTTTCAACCAAGTCTTCGAAGAAAGGGTCTTATTTAACCCTCGGGTATGGAAGAGAGGGTCAGGTTTAACCCTCGGGTTTTGAAGAGAGAGTCTCAGTTTGTACCCTCAGGCCTCGGTTTTTATCCTCGGGTCTCGGATTCTACCCTCAGATCGAAGAAAATTATTACTTGGTTTTTCAACCGAGTCTTGGAAGAGAGGGTCGGATTCTACCCTCGGATCAAAGAATATTATTACTTGGTTTTTCAACCAAGTCTTGGAAGAGAGGGTCGGATTTAACCCTCGGGTATTGAAGATAGGGTCTCGATTTGTACCCTCGAGCCTCGGTTTTTATCAGAGGGTCGGACTCTACCCTCGGATCAAAGAATATCATTACTTGGTTTTTCAACCAAGTCTTGGAAGAGAGGTTCGGAATCTACCCTCGGATCAAAGAATACTATTACCTGATTTTTCAACCAAATCTTGGAAGAGAGGATCGGATTTAACCCTCGGGTATTGAAGTGAAGTGAGGGTCTCAGTTTTTACCTCAGGTCCTGGATTCTACCCTCGGATCAAAGAAGATTATTACTTGATTTTTTAACCGTCTTGGAAGAGAGGGTCGGATTTAACCCTCGGGTATTAAAGAGAAGGTCTCGGTTTTTATCCTCGTGTCTCAGATTCTACCCTCAATTTTCACACTCGGATTTAATTAATTTCACAAGGTCAGAAAATTAGAGGATAAATAGCTCAAAAAAAGTCATCAACAGTTCGAGTAGAAATCTCGCGAAAATCCTACGGTTAAAAGCTTAAGCAGATACCCATATCAGATAAGAATAAGAATTCACTTCTTTCGAAATTTTCGAAAAAAGGAATTTGGGGGTTTAACTGTTACACATATTTTGAGTTTAGCCCATGGGCTCAGGTCAAGAGTGTGGACCTAAGTCACAAATGGATATAGAAGAGCCCAGTCCACACATTCTCAAAAGCCCATTATGTGAGGCATGGAATCAACATCATCACCATTTTATAGTGACTCAGGACATCATACCCCCGGGAATACCATAAGTATTGAGCCTACAACATCTAGTTAGCCACTAGGGTCAGGATCTACTTTATGTATCATTTAAGAATGACAGTTACGGGAATGGATATGCATTGATCACATTGACGGTTACGCATATCCTTGGATACTCATTGATTACGGGAGCGGTTACGAGTCATCCTCGGATTCGCATTGATTGTAGTGGTAGTTATGCGCCACTCTCGGGATCATAATGATTGCAGGAACAGTTTCGCATTGACCATAACGGTCGGGAGACAAGGTTATTAATTTACCCATTAGTTACTCCTATATCCCAGATCCTTCGCCTATTTGCCATTTCCAGCGCCGGATTATCAACTCTATAAATATGTATCGATTATCAAACCGAAGGTACGCAATATATTTGAATTCTTGAGGATCGGAAACAACGAAATGACCTAATTTAGGCATCAGAGTGAGACACGCTGGGACCCCACCGGCGAGTTCTCTTGATTGGCTATTGTTTTGCAGGAAGTAAGAATGGAGCGGGAAGACCAATGAAGATTGAAGATGAAGGATGCCTCGAAGAACGCGAAGAACGTGCCATTCACAGCAATTGAAGACTGTTAGACCAAAAAATGTCCTAACAACCTTAAAGTTCACATTTTTTATGCACATATCAAGCTTATCTATTTAAAAGACCTAACTTTATACCATTATTATGGAAAAGACAACTATTATGCAATTTAACACTACTGAATTCGAAGATATAAAACATGTGAGATAAAAACATTGTTTAAACAAGAGAGGTAAAACATAGGCCAGGTTAGGATTAGGTTAAGCTTCATACTTCAATTGTAGGAGCTTTCCATTTTTAGGAGTACAGAAAATGGGGAAAATCAAGGCCTAGGGTTCAACCTAGCACCTTATGGAAATGATGCAATTTCTTAATGAAATGGCAACATTTCATTTGCATGCATAGTGACACCGTTCAATTATTTTAAAGTAATGAACCATTGTTTTATGCAAAATTATATTGTTCGATCGATTTCAAAGGCATATGTTTTAAAACCCTAGTTTATCATGTTTTCAAAGGACCATCCAACACCTTAAAACTCGTTTGGGTTCTTTACAAAATGTCAAGTTATGAACTTCTTTGAATATAAAAATAGGTGAATATATATGCACAGTACTTATACACACACAAATTAGTAAGATGCGTATAAGTAATTTAAGTAACACGAATACAGCTGATTTGACATGTTTTAAGTGGGTTTTTCATGTTAGACACTTATAAAAAAAAAAAAAAAAAAAAAATGTTACTTATAACACGTCACGTTAACTGATGTGAAAAGTAACAAATTAAATATGAGAATTATAGATATAAAGAATGGCTTATCATCATATTTGAATAAATAAATGAATCTTATTTTCCATTTACAATTGTTCGGTATAATCCATATATATAGCAAAAGCTTTTACAACTTGAATAAACTAGTGACCGTCTCCGGGGCTGGGTCCGGACAGCAACCTTTCGATCCAATACGCCATGCTGTGCTTGGCCCTCTCATAGATGGAGGAATATGTCTCCAGGTTATTTGCACCGCCGAAATCCTCGGATAACACTCTGGCTGCTACAACCCTGGAATGGCTCAAGATGGCCACACAGACGACAAAGATGATCAAAATTTTGCTCGTCTTTCTGAAATTCATCTTGGATCAGAAGAAGTTGCTGGAATGTATGAACGTAATCGATTTCTGGTGAAAATAAGAGCTTTTGATGGTGCTTGTGGAAGTGAATGGCGAAGTATGAATGAGCGAAGGGATTTATATATAGTGGTAGAGTTTTGTACGTACCTGCCTTTCTGGACTGGGGATTTTGTGGGGTTTTAAGGCTTACGTGTTGACCAACAATTAAGTTTTGAATTAGTCATGGACATGTTATAAGTGACCAAAACAAGGTTTTGCTGGGTAAAGTTCCTACATGGGCTCCCCCTGGGCCCCCTCCCTGGGTATGAGTGTTTCAACGGCTATCTGAATCGTTTAATTAACCATGATCAACTTGTAATTTACTAAACTGGCCTTGTAAATTACATGAAGTCAACATAGGTGGAGTGCAAGCATTCGTCAATCGACTCAATCTACTTCACACTAAACCGGGTAAAACCGGTCAAACTGAAATGATCTGGCCGGTCGTCTTGTTCATTCGGTCCAAAGTTTGGAAATTTTGAATATATAGATCGACTTAGATCACTTGTCTTGTAAGTCATCGACTTTGACATAAAACATGGAATTTGTTTGGGAAAACCACCAAATGATACCTGTTTTCTCTAAACTATTGGCCATAATCCCCTTTTTTTTTTTTTTTTTTTTTATAAGTAAAGTCAACTTAACCCCTTCAAACTATTACCCCAATGACAATCTAGCTCCCAAATTATCAATTGCGACAATTTACCCAACAAACTATCAAAACAATGACAATCTACCCCCAATTTAAAAAAAAAAAAAAATGATAAAATTATCCTTACTAAAATAAAAACAAAATACTAAAACTTAAGTTTTTTTCAAAATTTTAAGAGTATTTTTGTCTTATTGAAAATTTTATAGGGGTAATTTCGTCATTTTACTAGCATTTGGTAGTTTAGAGGATAAATTGTCGTAATTGATAATTTGGGTGATAGATTGTCATTGGGGTAGTAATTTAAGGGAGTTAAGTAGACTTTACCTTTTTTTTTTTTTTTTTTTTTTTTAACATTTTGGTTTGTTTCGTAACATCCTCAACACTATTATATACTATTATATACCGTACGGTCCGTACGCGTTTTCTCTATAACTTATTAATCCTTGGATGTGATTAATCCTTGGATGTGATTCTTCCTCAAACTAATATATATATATAAAGATTTTTTACGTACAAGGCCATGTGATCACACTATAATACTCATATGCGGTTCTTCTTTAAACCAACTTGAAAGCTGATTTTTTTTTCCTCTTAGGGAAATATGAGTATCTGATAACCCATGCCAGACAATCTAAGACAGTTTGTTATGTAGGAATGCAAAAACTTTTGGAAAAAACAGAAGAAAAACAAAGTCCAAAGTGGTGGAATTGTTGTTCTTACTGTTTAATGGACTGTTCCGAAAACTACGAAAATTGTTTTAAGACAACAAACGAAAGGAACGAGAGAGCTGACCATTTTTAATGATCATAATGTCGTTTGGTCTTTGGCCCGCAGGATCCCCACTACGTACGCTATGTTGCCATTTGAGCAAAAATATGTTGTAAGACATTTGCTTAAGCGTCAAAAAAAAAAAAAAAAAAAAAAAAAAAGAAGACGTCAGCGGGAAAGGAAGGCTCTCGCACAATCCCCTACAGCGTGCAAAGATACTCACTGCGACTTCACGACACCTATTCCCTCGGTTGGTTGCGTGTCCCACTTTCACAGTGCATTCTATAGCAGCCACAGCACACACTGACAATCTCGCACTTTGTGTACCCTTCTTGGGATAACATAAAATAAATGCTTAATTTTATTTAGTAAACAATTGAAATCAGATCATGCAAAAGTAAAATTTGATTTTTTTATTTTTTTTATTTTTAAGTGACATGCAGTTAAAATGATGTGGCAACTAAAATGAGTCATTGGTTTTTTTTTGTTTTTTGAAAAAATCATATATATTTCCCAAGTTTTCGTCTTATTTGTCGGAGTATATATGGTGATTTCGTGGACTTTTATGGCTTACGTGTTGACCAAGGAGTTTTAGCTGAAAAAAGAGGGAGTTGGTTTTACTGGGAAAAGTTGATACATGGGCTCCCTTCCTCTTCCGGGTATGAATGTTTCAATGGTGCATGTCTGTATCGTTTAACCAAGATTGTGGTGTTAATTCAGTCCAAAGCTTGGAAAGTTTGGATAGACTTATGACCTTGTTTGCTTTCTTGAATGGGTATTTGGTTAGGAAAATAAATAGTTATTTCTAGGAATATAAGAGGATGTAATATATGGAATAAATTAATATTCATATTCTTTAGTTTGATAACAACACATATTTCATAATTGAAATTTAACCAAAATTATTATAAAGCCCTTATGATTTTTGATTTTTTCAAAACTTAAAATTAATATTGTCAAGAGATCGCCTTTATCTTCAAGGCTGGAAGATTTCATTATGCGGAAATATAAAGCGGAATAATAAATAAAGAGACAACAAAATTAAAGTGGTTTAATATATAGAAATATTGAATGATTTGATAGTACATAGGAGGCTTTAATATATAGAAGCTTAAGGTACAGAGACTCTCATACATTAGCAATGTGCGACAAGCCCACATATTCTCTAACAAAAGCCAAGTGATACTATAATAATCAAATCAAGTTGTTCATGTCTTATATTCTTTAGATATGCTATTTAGCAAATTTTTGTCCAACTTTCTCTAGAATTCTCAATTGATGTAGAATGCTTAATCTACCTTTAGACAAATCTTAATTAAAAAAAAATTTAAGATGAATTGAGCATGTCATGTCAATTAAGAATGCTAAGAAAATGTTGGGAGAAAATGTTAAATAGCGTTTCTTTATTTCATTAAATCAATTTGAAAGATTAATATTTCTTCTCTTTTAATTTTTCTGAGGGAATCAGACGAGTATCAGATAACCCATGTCAGATTACCTAAAACAATTTGTTATTTAGAAACGCAAAAACTTTAGAAAAAAACAGAAAACAAAAAAAACCAAGTCCAAAATGGTGGTGGGAAATTTTGAATTGACTCACTCTTCATGAAACTCATGTTCTTACTTTTGAATGGACTGTGTTAAAAACATGAGAAAATTGTTTAAAGGAAACAACCGATATCCGAGACACTTGACCATTGGTAATGATGATAATGTCGTTTGAGTTTCGGACTTCAAAATTAACACGTAATTGGTCTTTGGTCTCTACTAGTACTGTTTGTAAGATCCAGACATTAGCTTGGATGAGGATCCTTTAAAATTCTATATTTTCAAATTACATAATTTAGACCCTTTTTAGGTATCGAAAGGCTTAAAAAATGTTGCCTATTAAAAATGTAACATGCTGTCAAATCTTAGGATGAGGATCAAAAACCTTGTGGGTACATAGTCCTAATTCATATTTTAATTTGAGCAATGCTACATATCACGTACATAAAAATGCTAAATAATTTATAAAATGTATGTAACAAGGTTTAGTAGTCATTATATATATTTTAACAAACTGATCTACATAAATGCTACAAGACTCTTCTACATATATGCTACAAGACTTTGCTGCCACATTAGTTTTGCATGAACGTTGTTTATGAGATCGGTATCTATGTCGAGTAATGCTATGGACTATTTTTTTATCCTCTTAAAGCTGATATAACTTTCAAAATCACCATTTGAACAAAATTCAAGTATAATTCATCTAAAATTTAATGGTAATTTTAAAAGTCACATCAGCTTTAGGAGGATAGAAAGAGAATAAAAGAATGATCCCTAACATTACTCATTTATGTAATATATAGAATTACTCAATTAATGGCATTGCTCACATCTTCTTTTGAAGACTATTGAGCAAGTACAACATCCTCAAAGAAAATTAATGTATTTTTGTGTATGTGGCATTTACTTCATATGATCAAAGGACGATTTTTTAAAATGTACATAAATTTGAAAAGGAAAGTCTTGAATTTTATTGGATATATAGTAAGATGACAATTCTTCTAAGTATCTTCATGGTCTTTAGAACTAGTAGTACTAATTATATACCCTCAAAAACCAATTTTATAAATTTATTATTTAATAATTAATTTTATTTTCATATGCAAGATTATTATGAGTGATTCAATAAGACATGTAATTATATGCACTCAAGGTTTGTAGGTCATATAAAAAAGGAAGTAAATGAAGCAGTTCAATGTTTAATGAAAGCAGCTCTTCATCTATCTTTTAACCGAGTGTGGATGTAGGATAGTCCTATTTTTATTCAACCCTTCCAATTCAAGGTTTCTTTAAGAGTAACCTTTTTTTTTATACAACTTTTGAAGTGGCCACGTCTCCTTCAGGTCCTCAAGTGGATCCGTCATTTTCTAGAAGAATAATAGTAGATGTAGTATTTCCCATTTTTAAAATAAATTGTCTCCTCAGCTCAGAAGTACAGCAGTAGACGTTGTATTATTTCTCAAAAAGAAAACAAACCAGGAATTAGAAACAATATACATTTCATTAAACAAATTTTTATAAGACATTCCGTAATTGCAAAAAAACTAGTGACCGGCTCCTGGGCTTGGTCCGGACGGCAACCGCTCGAGCCAATACGCCATGTTGCGCTTTGCCTTCTCATAGATAGAGGAATATGTATCCAGGTGGTTCGCACTCGCAAAATCCTCTGATAACACTCTGCTTGCTTCAACGCTTGCATGGTTGAAGACAGCTGCGAAGATGACAAAGATGATCAAAAGGGTTATTCTCTTTCTGGAATTCATCTTAAGCTGGAATGGATGAAACTTTTGCTCGAAATTATAAGTTGTACGTACGTGAGAGGTTTTGTTATATATTTCACTCTTGGAGGAGAGGTTTTGAGTGTTTGTGAATGCGTATTAACAGGTGAGGGTATTTATAGTGTTAAAAGTTGGTACCCGTCTTTTTGGACTCATCAGGGTGCTGGTGGGCACTGACGTCTTCGGTGTTGACCAAGGAGTTTTCAAATAGTTTGGCTTACATGCATGCGCAATTGCGCTCCAAGGTACGAATGGGTCAACGGCTATAACTTTTGAATAGTTTGATTATTATAATTTGAATGGAGTTTGCTTGTGGCTTGAATTTCAATAAGAAAGACTAGAAAATGGAAGCAGTGACAACACAGCTAATTAATTAAAATCCAATCTTTACAGCTTCCCTAAAATTAAAAGTAAGGTAACTGAGTTAAGTTAAGCTTAAATCATGTTAAACATATTAATTAAAGGGTATTGTTTCTTTTGTTAAACATGATTTTAACATGACACTTTTTAACATGATTTATAAAAATTATAAACTAAAAAAAAAAAAAAAAAAAGGGCTAAAAGTGTATGTGGTTCCAGAGTGGTGATATAGAGTACACCAGCGTGAGTGAACAGTGCTCATGCTGGTATACTTTATAATATTATTTTTTTTAATATTATTATTATAATATTTTTTATGAAAAAGTACATAAGCGTGAACACTGTTCACTCAAGCTGGTGTAATCTATATCACCACTTGTAGTTCCATGGCCACCACCCTCATTAGTCAAATAGGCTTAGGGGGTGGCACAACCAACTCCAAAAATTCATTTCAGGTCCTCATCATCCAAACCCTATCTCTACCATTGTTCATGCTCACAACTAATTTGCTCAATTAGGCGATGACTCTGACGCTTCCTGATTTGCTAGCTTGCTCTCTGTTCTTTCCATCAAACCCTACAAATGGCTCCGTCATTGTACTAAGCTCCCATATTAGAGACGGGCATAGGGTCACTCAAATTCTCGGCCATTCGCTTCCTGGAGAAGCCTAGTATGCCAAACAACCATCAAAACTTGCCAGGATTAATATTATACGAATCTGTAATGTGATTATTCTCATACACGTGTCCATGCATGCATCCATACAAAAAATAAACATGAAGCAAATTCGGAATTAGGAACAATATCAACTTCATTAAATAAATGAACTTTTAATTCTCATGTTCATTATTTAGTTTCCTAAAATTCTATAACAAAAGTTACAGTACTGCCAGTTTATACTCGACCAATAAGAAAAGAAATTAAAAAAAGAGAGAAGAAAGAAAACAGCGTTTGCTTGTATTCTTTCTCGCAAGCACCGTGAATTTTATAAGACTTTCCAAAATAAGAAATGTTGAGAATAAGGTTGTATATTGAATCACACAATATAATGTACAGAAGAGGCCTATATATAGGCGAATAATACAGACCTAGTAGAATAAGGAAAGGTAAACCTAGTAACCCTAGAATACTAAAGAAGGTAAATAATAATAATATAATATTATCTAACAGCCCCCCACAAGCTCAAGGTGGAGTGCGAGAGACCAACTTGAGGTTGGACACAAGATCACGAAAACGTCCTGGAGGATGTGACTTTGTACAGATGTCTGCGAGCTGATCACGAGACGTGACAGAATGAAGTTGTAGTGAGCCCTGAAGAAGATGATGACGAACAAAATGACAATCAATCTCAATATGTTTTGTCCGTTCATGAAAAACATCATTATGAGCAATCTGAATAGCACTCTTGTTGTCACAGTATACAGGAGTAGCAGAAGAAAGAGAGACACCCATATCTTGTAACAACCATCGCAACCAAAGAAGCTCCGCGGTAGTGTCAGCTAGAGCACGATATTCTGCCTCTGTGCTAGATCGAGCAACAACAGTCTGTTTCTTACTTCGCCAAGAAATAAGCGAGGTGCCAAGTAGAAAACAATAACCAGTGGTAGAGCGACGATCTGTTGGATCACCCGCCCAATCAGCATCAGTATAAGCATGCAGCTGTATAGGAGACTGAGAGGAGAAATAAAGCCCATGAAATAATGTCCCCTTCAGATACCGAAGAATGCGTAGAACAGCTGAGAAATGAGTGGAGCGAGGAGCAGCCATAAATTGACTCACCTGATGGACAGTATACGAGATATCAGGTCGAGTGACAGTAAGGTAGACAAGACTGCCAACTAAGTGCCGATATAAGGTAAAATCATGAAGAGGCTCGCCATCATGAGGAGTGAGACGAGTATTAAGCTCAGTCGGTGTGTCGACAATCTTACTGTCTGTAAGATTGGCCCGAGAAAGTAGATCAGATATATACTTGGCCTGTGTTAAATAATAACCATCTGAAGAAGATGAGATCTCAAGACCAAGAAAATAGCTGAGAGGGCCAAGATCTTTCATCTCAAAGTGTTGACTAAGAAACTGTTTAAGTTCCTGAATACCAGTCATATCATCCCCAGTGATAATCATGTCATCAACATATAGTAGAAGAAGTATGGTACCCCGGTCTGTGCGGCAAATAAACAAGGCAGAATCATAAGAACTGATGGAGTAGCCAAGTCGAGAGATAGTGGCGCTAAACTTAGCAAACCATGCTCGAGGTGCTTGCTTAAGCCCATAGAATGCTCGACGAAGACGACAAACCTTGTTTGTAGGATGAGATAATCCAGGAGGTGGCTGCATATAAACTTCTTCACTTAAATCACCATTAAGGAAGGCATTTTTGACATCCATTTGACAAAGTGACCAATGCCGAGAGGCTGCAACAACCAACAGAGCATGCACAGAAGAGAGGCGAGCAACTGGAGCAAAAGTCTCCTCATAATCCACACCATATTCCTGAGTAAAACCTCTGGCCACAAGTCGAGCCTTGTACCTGTCAATAGTACCATCAGAACAAGTCTTGATTTTGTAAACACACTTACACCCGACCGCAGATTTTCCAAGAGGTAAGTCAACCAGATCCCATGTATTGTTCTTGTGTAAAGCATCAAGTTCCTCTTTCATCGCAGCCTGCCAAAGAGGGTTAGTGGAGGCCTCACGAAAAGAGTGAGGCTCATGCAAGGTAGCTAAGGCATGAAAGCAATGAAAATCCTGTAAATGGGAAGGAAGAGATCTTACTCGGGTGGATCGACGAATGTCAGGTGATGGAGTGCAGACTGGATCCTCAGATGGAACAGAACCTGGGGAGGCAGGCGAAGAACTTGGGGACGCAGGCAAAGAACTTGGGGACACAGGCGAAGCAGCTTCGAGGGCATCAGATGACTGCAGTTCTAGCGAGAGAGACTCAGGCAAGACATTGGTGGTGGGAGTAGGAGAAAGAGGAAACTCAAAAAGGGTAGTAAAGGGAGGGGATGATGGCATGCTGAATTTGCCGACGTCGTGGAATAGTCGATGCTCCCAAAAAACTACATGACGGGAGATGCGAAGACGACGAGACACAGGATCATAACACCGGTAGCCCTTGTGTTCCACTCCATATCCAAGAAAACAACACAACCGAGAACGAGGCTCAAGTTTGGTGCGCTCATGAGGCTGGAGTAAAACAAAACAGGCAGAACCAAAGACACGGAGATGATGATATGAAGGGATAGAGCCAAACAACCGCTCATGAGGAGTGCAATTATCAAGGATAGGGGTAGGCAACCTATTGATTGTGTAGACAGCGTGAGAGTGGCTTCACCCCAAAACGGGGTAGGAACAGATGTGGAAATGAGAAGAGCACGGACAGTGTCTAAAATGTGCCTAAGTTTACGTTCAGCTCGACCATTTTGTTGTGAGGTGCCTGGACACGACAAGTGAGAAACAGTGCCATAATGTTTTAGAATGGCTTGAAAATCATGTTGAGTATATTCTAAAGCATTATCAGAACGAAAAGCCTTAATGGGTTTTGAAAATTGGGTTTCAACCATTTTGGCAAAAGTACGATAAATATCCAATAATTCAGAACGAGATTTCATTAAAAACACCCAAGTGTAACGAGAGAAATCATCAACAAAAATAACAAAATAACGTGAGCCACTCATACTAGCAACAGGAGAAGGTCCCCAAACATCAGAATGAATTAAATCAAAGGAAGCAGTAGCATGAGAGTCACTATTATTAAATGGCAAAGCCGGTTGTTTACCAAGTTGACATGAACTACAATCAAAAGAATTATTGGAAACTGAACCTAACAAACCCTTGGAAGCTAAAAATTGAACGCGAGAGGCAGATGCATGACCAAGACGCGAATGCCAAAGTGCAAGAGATGGTGATGATGAAGAGGCTGCAGCAGAGATGCCTGTGGCGGGGAGATGTAAGGATGATAGTTCGAACATACGCCCAATTCTACGCCCGGTCCCAATGGTCTGATTCGTACGAGGATCCTGTACATGCACACCAGAAAAGTCAAAAACAAGTCTATATCCAAGTTCACACAGTTGGCCAACAGAAAGAAGATTGAAGGATAATCCAGGCACATGAAAAACTTCAAGAACAGAAAGGGAAGGTGTATTGATAGTGCCTATATTTTTAACAGTCATAATGGAGCCATCAGCTGTGCGAATGAATGAAGAATGAGGTGAAGGTACAGATGTGGTAGAGGAAGTAGGGTGAGGTGTCATGTGATTGCAACAAGCAGAGTCAAAGAGCCAAGAGGAAGAGGTACCTGGCAAAACCGAGAGGACAGAGGAAGATGCATTACCAAAACGAGATAGGACGACCTGGTTGACTATTGTCTCGAAGTCAGGTGCAGATAAGGTGACACTGGATCCTGATGCGTGGCCAGAGGGGGCAACTGAAGAGGGAGCAGCTGGAGATGAAGCAGCTGGAGATGAACCACTCTCAGTATGAGCAACTGCTGCTGTGGGTGCATTAGATCTTCCCTTACGCCAACACTTGTCAATAGTGTGCCCTCGACGTCGACAATAGCGACAGTAATTATTATCGCGAGACTTAGGAGGGAGTCGAGAAGTACCTGACCTGTCATAATACTCTCGCTGGAATGACGAGGAGCCAGAGGATGGTGCAGCCAACACTGTATGACTAGGCTGAGAGCGCATAGTCTGCGATCTAGTCTCGGCACGGACAAGTTCGAAGATGGCAGTGTCCAAAGTGGGAAGAGGAGAACGATGTAATAGTTGCACACGAACAGGCTCAAAATCATCACGCAAAGCCATCAAAAATTGGTGAAGGCGATGTTGATCTCTACGGGTAATATACATCTGAGCATCAGTGGGATCCTTCCAAATAGGATCAGAAACATCAATTTGGTTCCACAAGAATTGCATGCGGGCAAGAAAATCATTGATACTCTGACCAGATTCCTGCCTGAGATGGAAAAGTTCAAACAAAAGCTGATACTCGTGAGCACCATCTACAGAAGAATAACGAGAAGCAAGCATATCCCAAGCACCCTTTGCTTCATCAAAGCTGCCAAAGAGTGCAGAAATAGATGGGATAGTGGTATTACGGAACCATGTAAGAATCTGATGATGTTTGCTATCCCAATCAATAAGACGAGTGGTAAAAGCCTCATCTGCCTCAGAATCCTTTTTAACTGGCTTTTGGATATCCCCAGTGACATAAAGCCAAAGCTTGCGGCCTTTAAGAAAGCTGCGCATAGATTGAGACCACAACATATAGTTTGTTCCATCCAATACAGTCTGAACATGATGAAAAATCTCGTTTTGTGCCATCTGGAAGGCTCAAATGCAAAAACAGACTACAAATATGAAATCAGGACGAAAAAATAGGTAAGAAAGCACCTGGTCAACTCTGGAAGTCAACAAAAAGTCAACGGTCACAGTCAACTCTGGAAGTCAACGGTCAAAGTCAATGATGACGTGGACTAATGACGTGGCAATGTCTGACTGATACTGGTGACGTGGCACTGGTGACGTGGCACCGATGACGTGGCACTGGTGACGTGGCTATGCTGACGTGGCAATTAGGGCTGACGTGGCAAGGATGGCGTGGCACGTGGGTGCGATGGCGCGTGTGGTACACGCGCGAAAGGAGGAGGCGTGAACTGGCGCGTGGATCTGACGCGCGGAACTTCTGGTGGCGCGTGGAGGCGCGTGAAGGCTCGTATGGAGGATCTGAGACCTGTTCTGGAATCCTGGGGAGCAGATCTATCGATCGGTGGCCTGAGGGAAGCAATCGGACCACCGTGGCGGGCGGTGGCTGGACGGCAGTGGCGGAATTGCTGAACCTTTGGGCGGCGCGTGAGGGCGCGTGTCGGCTCCGATATGGCTGTGTGCGGCGGCTCTGGGACGGTTGTCTTCCGGGCTTTCAAGCGGTATAGTGATACGCTGAAAACCTCGAGGAGAAGATAGAGAACCGTGAGGATCAGAGAGAAGGATTCGCCGGATAACACTAGCGGTGCCGGAGGAAAAATATTTAGACGGGAAAAATTTTGAGGTGATTCAGAACCTGTGCTCTGATACCATGTTGAGAATAAGGTTGTATATTGAATCACAAAATATAATGTACAGAAGAGGCCTATATATAGGCGAATAATACAGACCTAGTAGAATAAGGAAAGGAATAATACAGACCTAGTAGAATAAGGAAAGGTAAACCTAGTAACCCTAGAATACCAAAGAAAGTAAATAATAATAATATAATATTATCTAACAGTT
>NC_081541.1:16641944-16650654 GCF_901000735.1 Corylus avellana
GTCCAAAGTGGGAAGAGGAGAACGATGTAATAGTTGCACACGAACAGGCTCAAAATCATCACTCAAAGCCATCAAAAATTGGTGAAGGCGATGCTGATCTCTACGGGTAATATACATCTGAGCATCAGTGGGATCCTTCCAAATAGAATCAGAAACATCAATTTGGTTCCACAAGAATTGTATGCGGGCAAGAAAATCATTGATACTCTGACCAGATTCCTGCCTGAGATGGAAAAGTTCAAACAAAAGCTGATACTCGTGAGCACCATCTACAGAAGAATAACGAGAAGCAAGCATATCCCAAGCACCCTTTGCTTCATCAAAGCTGCCAAAGAGTGCATAAATAGATGGGATAGTGGTATTACGGAACCATGTAAGAATCTGATGATGTTTGCTATCCCAATCAATAAGACGAGTGGTAAAAGCCTCATCTGCCTCAGAATCCTTTTTAACTGGCTTTTGGATCTCCCCAGTGACATAAAGCCAAAGCTTGCGACCTTTAAGAAAGCTGCGCATAGATTGAGACCACAACATATAGTTTGTTCCATCCAATACAGTCTGAACATGATGAAAAATCTCGTTTTGTGCCATCTGGAAGGCTCAAATGCAAAAACAGACTACAAATATGAAATCAGGACGAAAAAATAGGTAAGAAAGCACCTGGTCAACTCTGGAAGCCAACAAAAAGTCAACGGTCAACGGTCAAAGTCAACACTGACGTGGCACTAATGACGTGGCAAGGTCTGACTTGATACTGATGACGTGGCACACAGCCTGACGTGGCACTGATGACGTGGTACTGGTGACGTGGCACGTAGCGCTGACGTGGCTATGCTGACGTGGCAATTAGGGCTGACGTGGCAAGGTTGGCGTGGCACGTGGGTGCGATGGCGCGTGTGGCACACGCGCGAACGGAGGAGGCTTGTACTGGCGCGTGGATCTAACGCGCGGAACTTCTGGTGGCGCGTGGAGGCGCGTGAAGGGTCGTATGGAGTATCTGAGGCCTGTTCTGGAATCCTGGGGAGCAGATCTATCGATCGGTGGCCTGAGGGAAGCAATCGGACCACCGTGGCGGCCGGTGGCTGGACGGCAGTGGCAGAATTGCCGAACCTTTGGACGGCGTGTGAGGGCGCGTGTGGGCTCCGATATGGCTGTGTGCTGCGGCTCAAGGACGGTTGTCTTCCGGGCTTTCAAGCGGTATAGTGATACGCTGAAAACCTCGAGGAGAAGATAGAGAACCGTGAGGATCAGAGAGAAGGATTCGCCGGATAACACTGGCGGCGCCGGAGGAAAAATATTTAGACGCGAAAAATTTTGAGGTGATTCAGAACCTGTGCTCTGATACCATGTTGAGAATAAGGTTGTATATTGAATCACACAATATAATGTACAGAAGAGGCCTATATATAGGCGAATAATACAGACCTAGTAGAATAAGGAAAGGTAAACCTAGTAACCCTAGAATACTAAAGAAGGTAAATAATAATAATATAATATTATCTAACAAGAAAAAACTAATGACCGGCTCCAGGGCTAGGACCGGACGGCAACCGCTCGAGCCAATACGCCATGCTGCGCTTTGCCTTCCCATAAATGGAGGAATAAGTGTCGAGGTGATTAGCAGTCGCAAAATCCTCTGATAACACTCTGCTTGCTTCAACCCTCGCATCGTTCAAGATGGCTGCAAAGATGACAAAGATGATCGAAAGGGTAATACTCTTTCTGCAATTCATCTTAAGGGTAATAGTGGCTGGAATTGATGAAACTTTTGCTCCAAATAATTCGTACGTGTGAGAGGTTTTGTTATATTTTTGCACTCTCTGAGGAGAGCTTTTGAGTGTTTGTGAATGTGTATTAAGAGGTGAAGGTATTTATAGTGTTAAGAGTTGGTGGGCACTGAGGTATTCCGTATTGACCAAGAGTTTTCTAAGAGTTTGGGTCTGTTGGTTAAAGGGAATACATGCGCTCCAAGGTAAGAATGGGTCAACGGCTATTACGTTTGAGCAGTTTGATTATTGGAATTGTCTTGCTCATGACTTCAATTTCAATATCGGTGCAGGGTAGTACGTAATACATGGCTTTTCCACATTGTGAGGGTAAGAATGTAAAACTTAGATTTGATCTCGTTGAACACAATTATCTTCCATATGGTCTAAACCTATAACCTTGTTGCGGTGAGGTTTATGTGTGTTCCCGTAGGGTAATAGCTAATTATCACTAGCTATCCAACCTCGGGTAGTGATTCACACAATTAGCAATGCCGTAAGGTGTGATTACAATCCATGGATAGTTCACTACAAAAAACAATTTTTTTTCATTGGAGTTTTCTGACGTGTCAGAGTATTTGACACGTCAAAATTTTTTTCTGACGTAGCGTTTCTGACGTGCGTTGATTGTCAAAAGCATAGGTGATAGGAAAAAAATTTTCCTTACGTGCCAGTGGGTAGAACGTCAGAATTTTTTGACGTTCTACTATCTCACACGTCATAAAATTTTCTGACGTGGTAGTTCTGACGCACATCAAAAAATTAAAAAATTAAATTTTTTTTAAAAAAAATTTTTCTGGGATTTTTTTTTTAATTAAAAATTTATTAATTTAAATTATTTTTTTTTTTTCGTATTCCTCTGCACGGCAGCGTGAGGAGCTGCCGTGCAGATCTGTGTTTCTCAACCAGGCTTACGCACACCATATGGTCGAGGAGATGCGCACCATCTGCCATGGTGTCTTGAGATGAATGCCGATCTCTTCTTCTTCTTCCTGGTCTTCTTCTTCTTCACTTTTTTTTTTTTTTTTCTTCTTCTTCTTCTGCTTCTCTTCTTCTCTTCTCCCTTTCTTTTTCTTCCGCAGTTTCTCTTCTTCTTCTCTTCTCCCTTTCTTTTTCTTCTGCAGTTTCTCTTCTTCTTCTCTTCTCCCTTTCTTTTTCTTCTTCTCTTCTCCTTTTCTTTTTGTTCTCCTTCTTCTACCTAATTTCTTCGATCTGCCTATTTCAAAAAAAAAAAAAAATGTCTTCGATTTGCCGTGGAGAGAAGGGAGAGGAGAGAGAGAGAGTGTGAGAAAAATAAATGAAGAAGGAAGAATAAAAAAGGAAAAAAGTGGAGGGAAAATAAGAAGGGGAAAAATTTCAAAATTTCGGCGTTTTTTTTTTTTTCTGACGCATAATATTTAGCACGTCAGAAAATTTCTGACACGCCAATCACTCCCTCATCCAAACATTGCCATAACGTTTGGCCTAGTATTAGGCAGACGTCGACGTTGACGGGCATTATGCTTGATAGTGAATATGTAGCAATTCTCATGCATTACTCCAGTGCTCCAACCCATCAATGGGGTTGGGGCTATAAATAACCTACATTTGATAGGTTGAGGCTTCAAACTCTCTCTTAGTGTGTGTTTTTAGTTGCCATAATTAAGCTCATTGTTTGTGATTCCATTTTTGGGTGTAACCAGAGACGAAGGGAGGGGGGGACCGGGGTGGGCCATGGTCCCCCCCAAATAAGGAAGAAAAAAAATTTATAAGTAAAAAAAAACAAAAGTAAGGAAATGTTTTAAGTTTAGTCATTTGGCCCCTTCCAAAAATAAAAAATAAAAAAATTGGCCCTATTTTTAGATTTTTTGGCCATATCCAATAAAATTTTTTGGCCCTATTCGTAATTTTTTTGGGTCATACCCATTAAGGTTTTTTATTTTTGGTCCTTACTTTCAAATGTGTTTTTTTTTTCCTTACTTTCAAATGCTCACTTTTTTTGGCCCTTATGGTAGTCTTTAGTTCATAAAAAACAACCAAAAATTTTTTTTTAATAAAAAAAATTCTAAAGAACCGAGAAAAAATTTTTTAGTTGGCCTCCTCCCATAAAATTTCTTGGCTCCGTCCCCGGGTGTAACGATGTAATAATTGCACAAGGCATTTTACAAACTCGATGAACTAGTGACCAGGGTCCTGGCGGCACCTATTGAAGCCTGTAAACCATGGTGCACTTCGCCTTCTCGATCGTAAGTGGTTGAGTGTGCCCAGAGATGATTAGCAATCAATTGGAGTAATGTTAGAGGTATGACTCTCGATCTTTATTTATCGTCTTAAATGTGATATATCTTTTAAAATTATCATTGAACTTGAGAATCTATTGACGATTTGAAAAACAACATCACATTTGAGATGGCATAAAGAAAACAAAAATCTTCCTTTCAAGATTACTCTTGCATGCCTAAACTCCTTCACCCAAGTGTGACACAAAAATGGGCACCAAGAGGACAATCACAACGATCAACAAAAACGTGCTAGTCGTTGTCTTTGGAACCTCATCTTTGAAAATGCCTCCCAATTGCTTTGAATTTAGATTTTTTTCCTCAAAGAAAAAAGTAATGAAGGTTAGTTTTCTTAATTTGGAAAGAGCCATGTGTTGGTTGTGTATATGTATGGGAAAATATTATGAAAGACGAAAGTAATGGAGTTTCTATGAGTCGTCTTGGACTTGAGGTATTTGACCGACTTTTTAACGGCCCTATGTGCTGACCAAGGATTTTTGAATTAGTAGAGGTTGAAATGTGTAATGCTATACAATTTTTATCCCATAATTAATTAGTACCAATCCATCCATAATTTTTTTTTCCTAGCAAAGAGTAATTCAAAGATTGGTAAGAACTGTCACGTAAACATTATAGTATAAGAATATATTTCCATATAATTGTGATTGATTATCAAATGAGAAAGCGACACAAAATTCAAAAAAGAAAAAAGAAAGAAAGAAAGAAAGAGACACAAAATTACTTGGTTCGATATATAACGGCTTACATTCATAAGTTAAAGCCTTCATTAAATGTTACATTTTGCTCTTATTTTTGATAATATTTACAATAGTACCAATAATTCATTTAATTTATAGGAAAAAATGTGGTAGATGAATACAATATAAATAAGGTAATCAATTCCTTATTAATTACAATTATATTAAAATATATTCTAACATCTAGCATTACTCGGGGTGAAATTTAATGGCCTTGATGATGGGAGAACTCACATGTGGCAAGCCAAAATAGTCAAAAGGTTAATGCTCCCGTCAATTTATCGAATTGCCGAATTGGTCAAAGCTTAGGAAATCTAAAGAATCACGTGAAGATCGAAATAGTGTGTAAATTTTTTTAATTTTTAACAATCATGATCCAAATGTCCTTTTTTTTATTATTATTATTATTATTATTATTATTATTTTATGAATGATCCAAATGTTACAAGACCAAGCCCAAGACCAAGACCTTCTGAATAAGAATCTTCATTGTAATTGACAATCCCATTAATTCAGGAATTTATCTACTCATGTGTTAATCTCACTTCCCATTGTTATTTCTTATGTACAAGCTGTATATATATACCTTGTTGTATTATGAATCAAACCATCCAATGAAGTACTCATTGATCAATTACTTTCTTGTGTTTAAAATATTTTATATGTAAGATATTTATGAAATATTAGTGTGGTATATAATACTACTCAATTAATTTTGAAACCAATTAATGGAAGATTGCACATAAGAATGGCATTGTTCACCTCTTCTTTTAAAGACTTATATTTTTTTTGAATATGAAATCTTTCGTATTTCTTTCAAAATAAGATCTAGAGTATAACAGCTCTAACATCTCAGAGCATAACGTTCTTACATAACATAGCCAAAACTATGTTAATACAACATCATATATAAAATCAATAAAATCTCATAGTAAAAAACTATCTATAACAGCAACTTCCACTACAACGTCATAGATACAATCTTTTGAAGACTTTTTTTTTTTTTTTTAAGAGCATAAAGTCCTAATTACATCATCAGAGATCATAAAGCTCTGATAAATTATAGCCAAAGTTATGAGATTACAACGTCATAGACACAAACATAAAAATCTTACAATCAAGTCATATCTATGACTTCAACGTCCACTAACCAATGTCCAAACTTCAGTTACATAACAGATCTGCTCTAGACAAACTCAATTTAATACGTACATAGGTAGCCAATATTTCTAACATTTATTTTCCTAGCCATAAGGGCATGCAAAACCCTCACACAAAAACTAATCTTTCTCGACCCATAGGCCAGGACAAAAACCTTCACCCCAATGACTGCTCATGAAAGTAGATCTAAGGAGAAGTCAAATCCTTATTAAAAAAAAAACAACAAAAATACAATAAAAATAAAATAAAAACCAGCAAACAGCTATACCAACCTAGGCAGGGGGGCGAAAAGCCCAATCGATTCCGGGGAGGCGAAGAGCGGTGCAGCACGGTGGAGGGTGGATGGAGGTAGCGCAACATAAGCAAATTGAAGGCCGGAGCAACTGAACTGGTCGGGAAAAAAAAAAAAACTGAAAAAAGAAAGGAAAAAAAAAAGAAGGGGAGGAGGGGGAGGAAAGAAGAGGGGAAGAAAGAAGAGGGGAGTAAGGGGGAGGGGAAAAGAGAAGGGAGCATAAAAGAAAAATTAATGTATTTTATTTACTTTCATAATCAATGTTCAGATGATCAATGGACAATTTTGTAAATGTACATAAATTCGGAAAAGAAAGTCTTGAAGTGTATTCGACATATAGTAAGATCACAATTCTCCCAAGTATCTTTTTTCTTTACAACTTGCAGTACTTGTGGCGAGGTCTTGGCTACTTTTCTGCTCCGAAGGATTTTATTACTGACCCAATTCGTACTGCTTAAGCCACAGCAGCTCTTAGAGCTGTTATTTTCTGTCCCGAGCTAGGACACCAACGGGTAGAGCTTGAAGGGATGCTTCACCACCTGCAGGCTTTGCACAAAAAAGATAGGAAATTGAGTATATATACGGAAATCTCATTGAGGAGACTTTTAGGGGCCTTATTATCTAGAAAGGTCACTCATGTCAAACGCATATATAGCAAATGAGGCATGGCAAAGGAAGCACTCTCTCTTAGTGGGAACGAATCCTTACTGAGAAATCTCCAAATTGTATTGTTGACAATATCTTTTTCGAGCGTTATACTTAAATTGAATTTGATCTATTATTTAAAGAAAAAAAATAATCGATTTAATGAATAGTAAAAAAAAAACCGATTTTTGTTAAGCACTCTCTCATTGGGAGCGTTATACTTATTTTTGTTATATATATATATATATATATATATATATATATAACAAAAAAAAAATTGCAGTACTTGTAATTGCCCTTAAAAACCGATTTAATGAATCTATTATTTAAAAAATAATGTTATTTTCACATGCATGATTATTATGGGCGATTAAATAAGACATGTAACGTGGATTAGAGATAGGGATTAATATTCTCATCTTCATCGATCATATACATTTATGATTGACAAGCGCCATATGACACAAATCTATAGCGTGACGATTCTCATACACATGTTGATGCATGCATCAATATAAAAGAAACGCATAAAACAAATTTGGAATTCGAAACAATATGATCAACTTCATTAAATAAATCAACTTTTCACATGTTCATTAGTATGTTTCCTAAAATTCTATAACAAAAGTTACAGTATTACTGTTGGTATATATATACTCGATCAACCAAGAAAAGATATTAAAAAAAGAGAAGAAAGATAAGAAAGAAAACGGTATTTGCTTGTTTTCTTTGCCGCAACAACCGTGTATTTTATAAGACCTTTCAAAATAAGAAAAAATTAGTGACCGGCTTCCGGGCTTGGTCCGGACGGCAACAGCTCGAGCCAACACGCCATGCTGCGCTTTGACTTCTCATAGATAGAAGAATATGTGTCAAGGTTATTAGCACTCGCAAAATCCTCTGATAACACTCTGCTTGCTTCAACCCTGCAGCCGTGGTCGAAGATGGCCGCAAAGATGACAAAGATGATCAAAAGGGTAATACTCCTGAAATTCATCTTAAGAATTATATGTTGGTGAAATGTATGAAATAAGTCGTGAGAGGTTTCGTTATATGTTTTTTGTAATCTTTAAGGAGAGATTTTGAGTGTTTGTGGCTGTGTATTAACAGGTGCAAGGTATATATTTATAGTGTTAGAGCTGCAGGTACCCGCCTTTTTGGACTCATCAGGGTGGTGGTGGGCACTGACGTCTTCCGTCATTGGTAGGCACTGACGTCTTCAACTTCCGTGTTAACCTTATAGACTTAAATGACCTAACTTTAAACCATTATTAATGGGAAGACAACTAATATTATGCAATTTAACACAGCTTAATTATGAGAGATAAAACCGTAGCTTAAACAGAAGAGGTAAACCATAGGTTAGGACTACGTTAAGCTTTATACGTTAAAGGTGGGAGCTTTCCAAGCTGTAGGAGTACACTCTTAAAAGAGGCCTTTCGCTCTCTCTCTCTATATCTAGGGTCGAGTATCAGAAAATCTGGGAAATGGGGGTCTAGGGTTCGACCTCGCCCCATTTCGTTTGCGTATGTAGTGTCACCATTCAATTGTTTTAAAGTAACAAACAATTTGTTTTATGCCACATAGCACCATTCGATTGTTTAAAGGGCATGTATTTTAAAACCTTAGTTTATCATGTTTCCGAACGGGCCATTCAACACCTTATAACTCGTTTGGGTTCTTTACAAAATGTCAAGTTATGAACATCTTTGAGTATAAAAATATGTGAATACACACACATAAATTAGAAAGATGGGTAAATGTAGTTTAACTAGCATTACTCAAAGTATGAAAAGTTACATTACTCAAGCAAAATATGAGAACTATAGA
>NC_081541.1:16650754-16703827 GCF_901000735.1 Corylus avellana
TTTCAAGTGGCATGACCCATTTTAAAATTAATAAATTTTAAACGATAAATTACTAAATTTCTGAAAAATAGGTTATGTCACCTACAATTAAAATGGCTAAAAAATAGACTTTTTAATAAAATCAAGCATTTCTCTTTAATTTTTTTTAACATTTTGGTTTGTTCGGTTTGTACGGTTCCTAGAATCCTCAACAGTACTATTATACCCTATAACTTATTAGTCCTTGGATGTGAATTTTCTTCAAACTAATATATAAAATATCAAGAGTCTTTACCTTCAAGGCCAAGTGATCATGCTAGCTATAATACTCGTATCCAATTCTTCAAGCCATATTTTCCTTAAACAAATTTCAAAGATTAATATATATATTTTTTCCTATGAGGGAAATATTCAAGTCTTTACTTTTGAATGGACTGTGCCGAAAACTAGAGAAAATTGTTTAAAGGAAAGAACCGATCGAGACAGCTGACCATTTTTAATGATCAATATGTCGTTTGGTCTTTGGTCTCCAGGGTTTGTAAGATCCCCACTACGCTATGTCGCCATTTGAGTAGCAATATGTTGCATGACATAAAAAAAATAGGGCAAGGCTTAGGTGCGGTAGTTCTTTTAAAGAAAAAAAAAAAGAAAAAAAAAAATATTTAAAAACTAAAAGTATTAAAAAAGTAGAAGAGAAAAAAAAAAAAAATGAAAGGGGTGGAGCCACCCCTTGGCCAAAATGAAAAATATTTTTAATTATTAGTTTTTTATATTTTTTAATTCTTTAATAATTGTTTGTTATATTTTAAAAAAAAACTATTTTTTCCCAGCCCAAAACTGCACCGTTTGGTTCAGTTTTGAATTTTTTCTTCTCAAAACTGCACCAAACGGTGCAGTTTTGGACTACTGCATGGTGCGGTAGTTTTGAACTACCGCACCTAAGCCTTGCCCAAAAAAATAAAAAATAGAAAGGGGGAAGGCTGTTGCACAATCCCCTACCGCGTGCAACGATACTCGCTGCCACTTCACGACAGCTATTCCCTCGGTTGGTTGTGTGTCCCATGCAATATGCATTTTCACAAAGTGCACTCTAGTAGCGGCCACAACACATTATACCAACAATCATTTGATGATAACATTAAAAAAAAAAAAAAAAAAATGTTCAGTTGAAAAGAGTAATTATATCATACAATTAATTAAAATGATGTGAATCATGTAATAGTAAAAAATAATTTTTATTTTATAATTTTATTTATTAATGTTACTTAATAAACTTTCATACGAGTGACATACAATTTAGACCGCTAAAATCCTATTTGATTTGAATTTTAGTAGTTGAGTTTTTAATTTAAAAAATAAGGTATTTAGGTTTTGCTCAAATTTTAAATAAATCCATTTGTCACTTTATCATCGAAGTTAACGGTTTATCATGTGCCTCATGTATGTCATTTGACATGCCAGCCTCTATGTTAGCACTTAATATCAATGTCACATCATTAAATAAGTATACCAAGTCATCCATAAAAAAATAAAATAAAAAAAGAACCGGTTTAGATAAACAAACACCATCTTATTTGTCATTCCAATCTTCTCGGTCTATAGCATCAAAATCATCACGGGTGCATCTTTGTGTCCAAAGACGGAGGATGGAGCCGGTATAAGCCATGGCCTCCACCCAATTCACCAGGTAATTTCTTTTTTATTTTTGGCCTGTTGGTCCTTGCTAATTAAATTTTTTGGTCCTTAGGTCTTGTCGATACTAATTGTTACCTCCATCCTTGTTTGTGTCTTTACTATTATTTATGAGAAATTTTTTCATAAACTGTTGGGTCATGGATTAGCTTCATAAGGCCCAGTAGACTTCTAGGCCCGATCTAGCAAGCTGACAGAATCGTTAAGGCTTCAGACAACTTAGCCCGATGTTGTTCCACAATTAGCCACCTAAATTAATAGGCAAATAACTAGATGTTTTACCCGCAAGTACACGAGGTCAACATAGTAGTATAGTGTGCAAATACGGGGTCATTCCCACAAGGACTACTGATTCTTGTCTAGAATTAATTCCCAAAGTGAAATAAAACAAAAGATTGGATTTAATTTGATAATGATATAAAGGTAGGGCTTTGATATCCATCACTAATTATATTTAGCTAATATGTCAATATGCCAATGTTTTGATCATGTTATGAATATCTACTGTTTGTCAACCTAAGGGCATTGGTGTCTACTCCTTAAGCTATTGATTTTCCTAAGCAACGAATTAGGTATGGGTGTCTACTCTAATTCTTTTCTTTCTTAAAGGATTTAGCATGGATGTCTACTAAGTTGTTCTTTAAGAAAGCATAAAACTGTGGAAATCGACAAACACATCAGGCCTAGGGCAGAGGTGTCTACTCCCGGTTCCCCATGTTGATTAACCGAAGAATCTGGTGTGAATATCTTTTGATACTTATGTTAAACCCAGGACTCGGTCATCCAAATTGATTTAACTAACTCGTCCATACCATATGCACATGTTGATCAGACACACACATATGAGGAATTCATGAAACTAGGTATTAATCAAGTTAGACATCATAACGAGATCATCACAAAGGCTCCAATATTGAATATTAACATAACATAACTAGGGCTTCAATCTAGTCCTACTAAATAATTTAGCTACACATAGAGTTGATGTTAAACATCTTCATCAAATAAAAGAAAAGAAAGGAAAAGAATAAACCCGAGACTTGAACTTGAAGAGCTCCAATTCTTCTCCTTCAAAAGGTCTCTCTATTTTAGAGACTTAAGGGTCTATTTATAGACTTTAAAAGTCCTTGACAAACTAATAAACCTAGGAATTTCGTAGGGTTTCAAAACCTATTATAATTGGGAGTTGGAAAACCCTAATATGGAAAGAAAGACACTCTGGCCGCCACTTAATATGTCTCCTGCGCACAAGTGCGATCGATTGCAACCCGTGTGCGCTCGATCGCAGGTCTGCGATCAAGCCTCTTCTGTTCTATGCTCGAACGCTAATTGCCTGCTTCGTGCAGTGTTTTCTCTGGTACTACGCTCGATCGCAAGGAACTTGGGATCGATCGCAGTATCAGGGGCTCCCATTTTTCCCATCTTCTCTCTTTGAGCCCAAATCTTCCAGATTTACTTCATTTTCTTCCAAAAGCCTACAAAAGTGTGGAAAACACAAAAATGAATTAAAATGACCTAATTAACTAAAACCAAAGGATTAATACATATAAGTTAAGGGCCTAAAATATGAATATTTTAGCACCTAACACCCGATTAGGTCTCGAATGGCCCAGTCCGAGACTCAACTCATTTGGTACAAAACGGTCTTGTGACAAGGATAGGTCGGTCATTTTACAATGCAGATATCAATACATTCACAATAAACCGGTAATCTTATTCCATATTTGAAAAGGCTATCCACCTACAACCCGAACGTGGACAAGCTGTCAACATAGAAGCGCAGATGATTATCCGAGAATAACTCGGGCATTTAAATATGAGGTTATTAGATAAAACCTCTTATCCTATAATTTCAAACTCCTGAGATTGAGGAACGACTAACAATCCATATCCTTCACCAGTAACTGTACAACAAATATTGAGGGATATGGAGGTTATCAATCACGAAACTACAACTACTGAATGCAAGTCAGATCTCAACTTTCAAGTGATCGCAACTCTTGCTTTCTAGCTTTTTGTTGCTTATATTTTCTTCCTCCAAAATACTAATTTAGGCATCAGAGCTTCCCTGTCGGAGCAACCGCCGGTAGCCTTGATTCTTTCCCTGTTTGTTCATTTTGCAGCCTGACTCCTCCTTGGCCACCATAGCAAATCTCCAGCGAGTGTGCCACGTCACTCCTCAGAAAACTATGCATAAACAGTTTTGCACCGTCTATGGGAACTCAATTTTTATCAGTTCTTACCATCCATAATCTGAAATGGTGACTACATGTTCACATCCTCAACCAGAGACTCAAGCTGGTGCACCCAGCGCAACTGGAACGCCTCATACTTTCGCCAAATTCATGAAACAGATGACTGAATCCATGGATGCACTGAAGAAGCAGAATGAAGGTCTCGCAACAATGCTTACGATCGCTGAAGGCCGTTATAGCCAGAGGGATCAAGAGCGTGAAGAAAGGTGAGCCAAAGAGCGTGAAGAGAGATGCGAAAGAGAGAGACGCGAAGAGATCCGTAGAGGGAAGCGGGCTCAAAACCATCACGAAGATGACGCAAGTTCTGTTCATGGCAGCCATCATACAACTGTACAAAATGAGAGATCTCAACATACTAGGCATAACGAGACCAAAGTTAATGCCGATGTGGAAGATCTAAAGAGGATCTAAAGAGGAAGTACATGAAATGGCTCACTAGATGGCTGATGGTGGAGATGGAGATAAATCAACGGCATTGGAACTCATGGAGAGTACCAATCTGCCCTTCACTGATCAAGTGATGAGCTACCCCTTACCTGACAAGTTTAAGAATCCTCATATAGATAAATATGATGGCAGCAGAGATTCTATGGAGCATATGGAAAGTCTTCGTGCACATTTTGTCCTCCATGGTACTCCAGATGAGATTTCATGTGGAGCATTCCCTCTAAACTTGGTAGGAGTAGCCAAAGATTGGTTTGCAAGGCTTCCTGCTAAATCGGTGGATAACTTTAAAACCCTAGGGTGTCTCTTCCTTAGTCACTTCATGGCGACCCGGAAGAGGAAGAAGAACCCTGTTTACCTGCTTTCCCTTGTTCAAGGAAAAGACAAGTCCTTGACGGACTATATGCTCATGTTCAACAAGGAAAAGTTGACAGTGAAGAGCCTAGATGAGCAAACGGTGCTTTTGACTTTGATGCATGGAGTGAAAGCTGAGGGGCCACTGATGGCCGAACTAGCTAAGAAATCTACCTATGTAACTCTTCGCCAGTTTTTAAATAAGGTTGAAGAATACATCAACTAGGAAAAAACTGTTGGGGGTCTCATGAATTCTTAGAAGGAAGCCACCCAAGTCAAAACCAGTAGTGACAAGGTAGTACCAGTAAGCTCCGGGAAAAAAGAAGAGAAGAACTTGAAGAAGCCAGGGAAGAAAGTTGCTCCATCTTTTCCATAGGTGGAGCCTCAGAGAATGCAAGGCCAGAGGATCACCCCGCTGAACACCAGTTTGACTGAGGTATTTATGGAGATCAGAAGAGATCTTGCTTTCAAATGACCAACCAGAATGAGAGGAGATTCGAGAAGACGTGACCCTCAAAAGTTCTATGAATACCACCACGACCACGGTCATTTGACTGAGGAATGCGTAACCTTATGCCAGAAGATTGAAAACCAGATCAGGAGTGGTAAGTTGTTAAGATTCCTGGCAGATCAGAGGAATAGGGGTAGAAACCCTCAGGAGCTCCCATTGCGTGAAGGAAACCGAGAGGCTCTCGGAGATTGGGAGATGAGGCAGAGACAAGATGCTGGTCAGAGGAATGTTTGGTACTCTGAGCTGATACACAATCGGCAGGTTGAACCGAGAAACAATCGGGATGCAATCCACCGCCTCAGAATCAGGATGTAATAGGTGAGATCCACACTATCTCTGGTGGGATAGCTGGCAAAGGAGAGTCTAATTGAACAAGGAAGGCTCATGCATGACGCATTCAACATGAAGAGGTTTTGTCTCTGCAAAGGCCTCCTAAGGCCATCAAGAAGAATTCATTTGTTTTGTCCTTTTCTAAGGAAGATGCTAAGGGGTAGTGATGCCCCATGATGACGCGCTGGTGATAACATTAACGGTAGCTAACCATGTGATCCACCGAATCTTAGTGGACAATGGAAGCTCAGCCGATATTCTTTATTGGCCGATTTTTAAACAAATGGGCATTGATCGTGACAGGATCAAACCGTTTGGTTCATTTTTGGTTGAATTTATAGGAGAGCAAGTCCAACCCTAAGGACTCATCTCCTTCCATGGAACAGCAAAAACATTTCCCAAGAAATCAGCTATCATGGTGGACTTCTTGGTGGTTGACCCACCGTCTACCTACAACGCAATCATCGGTCGGCCAGCTTTGAACAAGTTGAAGGCTGCAACTTCTACTTATCACCTAATGATGAAGTTTCCTATAGAAGAAGGAGTTGGAGAAGTGAAAGGAGATCAGGTGGCAGAAAGAAAATGTTACAACACTTCTCTCAAGAAGGCCTCAAACCCCACTCTAACAATCAGCACAATGTGTAGCAGAAGCAAGGATGAACTGAAAGGTGAATCAGCCGATCCATTGGAGGATATAGTTATAGGGGAAGGTAAAGTTGTGAAGATCGGGACACAACTCACCCCAAAAGTTTGACTTGGTCTCGCCACCTTCCTCCAAGAAAACATGGAGGTATTTGCATCGACTCATAAAGACATGCCAAGAATCAACCCTGAGGACATACTTCACCGGATCAATGTGGATCCGAGTATGAAGCCGGTGAAGAAAAAGAGAAGAAAGTTTACTCCAGAGCGAAATATGGCTATAGCTGAAGAAGTAGAGAAGTTACTTAAAGCTCGGTTCATCGAAGAAGTCTACTATCCCGATTGGTTAGCCAAAGTTTTATTGGTTAAGAAATCCAACGGGAAGTGGAGAATGTGTGTGGACTTTACCGACCTCAACAAAGCATGTCCGAAAGGCAGCTTCTCCTTGCCTCATATTGACGCTATGGTGGACTCGACAGCCAGGTATGACTTGCTTAGTTTTATGGATGCTTTCTTTGGTTACAACCAGATCTGTATGCATCCAAAAGATCAAGAGAAGACTGCGTTCATAACAGACCGAGGCTTGTATTGCTACAAAGTCATGCCCTTCGGCCTGAAGAACGTAGGGGCGACGCACCAAAGACTAGAAAACAAGATGTTGAGAGAACAGATCAGACGCAACATGGAGGTCTATGTCGAGGGCATGCTAGTCAAGAGTGTTCCGCTCCAGGATCATATATATGATTTACAAGAAACGTTTAAGACGTTGAAGCAGTACAGGATCAAGCTGAATCCCGCAAAGTACGAGTTTGGAGTGTCATCACGAAAATTTCTCGGTTACATGGTGTCAAACCGAGGAATAGAGGCCAACCCTGAAAAGATCTAAGCAGTCCTGGATATGCAATCCCCTATGAACACAAAGCAACTTTAGCAGTTAACAGGTAGAATTGCAGCGCTTAACCGATTCATCTCTCGGTCAACCGACAAATGCCTTCCATTCTTTAAAATCTTGAGGAAAGCCTTTGAGTGGTCTGAGAAATGTGAAGAAGCCTTCGAACATCTGAAGAAGTACCTAGTTAGTCCACCTCTGTTGAGCTGAACTATTCCCAGAGAAGCATTGTATTTGTAACTAGCCGTCTTTCCAATGGCAGTCAATGCAGCTCTCATCCGAGAAAAAGAAGGCATACAGAAGCCAGTATTCTTTGTTAGTTGAGCCTTGAGAGGAGCCGAGGAAAGGTATCCCCAAATGGAGAAGTTGGCCTTCGCTATGACTATTGAATCAAGGAAGCTTCGGCCATACTTTCAAGCCCACAGCATAAGAGTTCTAACTGAGTACCCATTGAAAAAAGTGCTACAGAAATTAGATCTATCTAGCAAATTGGCTAACTGGGCGATTGAACTCGAGGAATTTGATATTGAATTCCTCCCATGAAATGCCATCAAAGGTCAGTCATTGGTGGATTTTCTAGCAGAATTCACCAATTTGACGGACACTGAAGAATGGCTAAGGGATGAGAAGTGGGTGATTTATGTGGATGGGTCATCCCCAAGAAGACATGGAGGAGCCGGAGTAGTGTTAATCACACCCGACAGAGAAGAGCTGCGAAGTTCGTTGAAGTTGGAGCTCAAGACTACCAACAACGAAGTCGAGTACGAAGCAGTCTTGGTAGGACTAAGCTTGGCTCTTGAAATGGGAGTCGAAATCGTAGAATTACGAAGCGACTCTCAAGTAATTGTCAGACATATCCAAGGTGAATTTGAATCTAAGGGAGAGAAGATGAAGCTGTACTTATCAAAACTACAAGATATGCCTAACTCTTTCAATAAATTTTGCATCATAAAAGATCCCAAGGGAGGAGAACGAAAGAGCTGACCATCTAGCTCAGATGGCTTCGACGACAAGTGACGACATAGGAGAACCTAAAGAACAAGTCCAAATCCTAACACAACGTGCCATAGCCAAGACGGTCTTAGTATTGGCAACCGAGGTGATACCCGAATGGCAAAAGGAGATAGTGGAATACCTGGAGAGGGGAACCCTCCCGTCTCATAAGAAACTGGCGACCCAATTGAGGACCAAAGCTGCTAGATTTACATGGTAAATGGGACCCTATACAAACGGGGTTTCACACTACCACTCCTCAAATGTGTCTCTAGGGAAGAAGGTGATTACATCCTTCATGAGATCCATGAGGGCGTCTACAGCAGTCATGCAAGAGTAAGAGTGCTGGCACACAAAGTAGTCCGAGCAGGCATTTACTAGCCGATCAGCCGATCATGAGTCGAGACTCGATAAAGACAATCCAAAATTGTGACAAGTGCCAGCACTTTGCCAACTTTACCAAGCAGCCCCCTGAGGAATTAATCTCAATGTCCTCACCATGACCCTTCTCACAATGGGGGTAGATATAGTGGGACCATTACCTCCTAGAAAGGGGGGTGTTCAATTTGCAGTAGTGGCTGTAGATTACTTCACCAAATGGGTAGAAGTAGAAGCCCTAGCTAACATCAAAGCCAAGAGCATAGAGCGGTTTTTATGGAAGAACGTCATCTGCCGATATAGCAATCCACATGTATGTGTCACGGATAATGAAAAGCAATTCGACTGCGATTCATTTCGAGAATGGTGTGCCAAACTACACATATGAAACTAATTCTCATCTCTGGGGCATCCCCAGGCTAACGAACAAGTAGAAGTCACCAACAAGATGATCTTCAAAATTTTGAAGAAAAAACTTGGAGATTGTAAAGGAGATTGAGCAGATGATCTTCCAGAAGTCTTATGGGTGTACCGAACTATGAAAAGAACTCCAACCCTGGAGACCGCATATGCTTTAGCCTTTGGAACAAAGGCATTCATTCCAGCTGAAGTGGGGTTGAGCAATTTCCGAGTAGAAACCTTTTGGCCCGACACTAATGATGAGGGTATCCAACTACATTTGGACTTTCTATAGGAGAAATGAGATCAAGCCCAAGTAACCATGTTAGCTTACCAAGAAAAAGTGGCTTGGTACTTCAACAAGATAGTTAAGCACAGAAGCTTTAGGGTGGGAGATTTGGTTTTACGAAAAGTCACCATTGCTACCAAGGACCCAGCTGAAAGGAAGTTAGCTACAAACTGGGAAGGACCCTGCGAGGTGATCGAGAGCTGAAGAGTGGGAGCGTATTACCTCGAAGATTCTGAAGGAAAAGCACTCCCCAGGCCATAGAATGCCGAGCACCTCAAAAAGTACTTTATCTAAGTTATTGTAATAAAGGGACCTGTTTTACGTTGTAAATTTCATTTCATTAAATAAAAGAGTCTCCCAAGATTACAATAGCATTCAAAGTCTGAAGAATAAAGCCAAAGAGCTCTCCCAAGATTAAACTTGGGAAGCATAACTAAGGCACCTTTTCAAGTTTAACCTATCAAGAACATAAAGCCTTTGAAGAATGATTGTTCAAAAAAGGTTAATCTCAGGAAAATAAAGCCTCGGAAGAAGGATTGTTTGAAAATAGGTTAACCTTAAGAACATAAAGCCTCTAAAGTAGGATTGTTCAAAAACTCATTCTTAGGAAATACAGCCGAAAAGGCTTTCTCGAGTCTGAAGTAGACATAGCCGAAGAAGCTCTCTTCAAACTTGGTGTAACCTAGAATTAAAAAGCCTCTGAAGTACGGTAATTCTAGGGCCGAGGCTTAAAAAAAAAACCCTAAGAGTTTCCAGAGATTGAACTCGGCGAGACATAACTAGGATATTTTTCCAAATTTAACCTGTCAAGGACATGAAGCCTCTGAAGTAGGATTGTTCAAAAAAGGTTAAACAGTCTCCGGAATATAACCGAGAACATAAAGCCTCTGAAAAAGGACTGTTCGAGGTAATTTACCTGTGGTCCTGCACTCGGCCAAAAGCACTCTACCAAGCAATCACAGGTAATTCGTGAATTATTTTAAGATTGCTAGAAGTAATCAATAAACATCAAACTTATGTTATTTTCAAATTGCAAAGTAATTAGGTTATATTAAATAATCTTGTTGCAAGTAATGAAATGACTAACAGTTGATGAACAAAAGGATCTTTCATTAAAAAAATTCAAAATGTATGCATACATGAGGATAGGTGTTTATAATAAAACATAAGTCTATCTACAAATTATCCCCCTTGGGGTCAGCAGCAGCAGTTTAAGCCGCAGTAGTGGTCTCGGCACCATCTCCAAGAGTGGTCTCTGCACCATCGCCAGGAGTGGTCTCGTCATCACTGTCTGAAGATGCATCCTCAGAGTCATTGAATGGCTTATGCGCAAACTTGTCTATCCCTACAGCGTCAGGCATCAACTCCTGCCCGAGGTTGATAAGCTGCTTCAACACCTCCTCAGATAGCAAAATGCTTTCAAGCTTCATAGTGTTGAGGTCCACAGTGCGAGCAGGGTCATTGGACCAGGTTCGAAAGGTTTCAAAACTAAGGATGATCCCGTCTGCCCAGGCACTATCCCGAGTTCATGAGGCGAATGACAGCTACTTGAGATAGTTCGCAGCTCGGGCCTCGGTATCTTGTAGTTGCACCTTTGTCTCACCGAGTTTTCTTTGAAAAATTTGAGCCTCGCTTCTGCAACTGTCCGACCCTCGTCTGCCTCCTCGAACTTGGTCTTTTGACTGGCTGCCTTGGTTTGAGCTCCCTTCAATTGCTTCAAGACCCCAGCATGCTTCTCTTCCAATTGACTTAGATCCTCTTTGACAATGGAGTGGTCTTTTTGAAGCTGCTCATGCTCGGCCAGGAGACCTTACAACTCGGCGATTAGCTCAGAGATCTTGGACTCTGCCTGTGCTTTAGCTGCAGCAGCCTTAGCAGCTTCAGCTTGTACACCGACTGCTGCTGACCTCTAAGGAGGAGCTCTTTGTCTTGCCAAGCCAAGGTGTCCTTTAATCTGGCATTCTCGGACTCGGCAAGTTTATTCTTCAAACCCTCAATTTTTGAAGCTGAGTCTTGAAAAAATCTTCTTAAAGTGGCAGTACAGAACCATCAACTTCATGGCACCTTGGGAAAATCAAAATACCAGTCAGGATCATAAAGAATGTTATATGAAAACAATAATGGTGCTTTCATTGAGAGAGAGGTACTTACACAGAGCTAATTAAAGAGCATCGATTATGCCATTCCTTGAGCGAAGAGATTGTGTTCGCCCTCCAAACTCTCAATGGGAACCCATTCTACTTGGGCTTGGAAGGGATTTCCCAGCAACTGGCCACCGAACCTCGACAGAGGCTTGCCCACTGTCCATGATAAGTGCCAAATGTTGCATATTTAGATCCCTTTATTTACATTAGTTAATCCTTTAGCTGTGTCGTTATTTAATATTTTATGTTAGTTTTGTGTTTTTAGTGTTTTGTAGGTCATTAAAGAAAAACTACAGCTTTAAAGGGGAAAAATGCAAAGTTTGGAAGAAAGTATACTTTGAGAAGACCTAGATAATGTGGTTAAGTTTAACCAAATCCAAGAAAATGTTATATCAGATTAAATTGGATAAAAGATCAGATTGGATAAGATTTTGGACCGGATTCAAATTTAGATTCTGTATATGTCTTAGTATTTTGACCATAACTTTTTACTCAAATATCGGATTGAAGTGATTTAAGTGGAATTGGAAAGCTAATGCAAAACAATACAATTCGTTGTGAAATAGGATTTTACTAATTCAGAAGGTTACTATGCCAAAATTGCCCTGCAAGTAAAGAACACAAATCTGGACGAATCATATTCCGATTTCAGACTTCTATTTTGACTAGGAGACATACCTCCGAATTATCTAGGTTTAATAGGGCTTCTAGGACTTCCTTAAGCCTATAAATAGACTTCTTTGCATTCAAAAGAAGATATACAATTTCAGAGAGCAAAATTCTACAGTTTTTCTCTTTTTAGTTTAGGTTTTCTTTAGAGTTAGGTTTTATTTTTATGTGGAGCTAAATCCCCAACTAAGGTTGGGGATGAAACCTCACCATTGAAGAACATCAATACTTTCATGTAAATCTTTATTTATCTGATTTTATTGGGTTTAATATTTCAATTGTTTTACTTCTTTTCAATGTGTGTAGTGATTCTTAAATATCTTTTGTGATTCAAGGATACACTTAATGATTTAAGATAATTTCACATCATTGATTGCTTGATTTTATTTTCCTAAATAATTGGATATCCCTTGTGATTTGTTCTACGAATACATTTGGTGTTTTAATTGATATTGGATTCCTCTTGTGATTTGTCCAATGAATGGATACATGGGATGGTTTTGATTAACTGTTGAAGCATAGTAAAATATATCTAAGATTTTAATTGTAAGAACTTCAGATTAATATTGATAAACATGGAAGTATGTTGTTATGATTCGGTGAGTGTGAATTTCCAAACCTTAGTATTTTATCTTTTAGTTTATTTTAATTAGTTTATGTTTGTCTTTTAATTTTTAAAACCAAAATCAAAACCCTTTTAGAACTAGGTTAGGGTAAAATTAGTTTAGATTTAAATTGTTCTTTCAAAAATACAATTTTCTGTGGGATCGACCTCGCACTTGTAATCCATTAAACTACAATCGATTCGTTCACTTGTGCGTTAAATAAATTTGCACAACAAGTTTTTGGCGCCTTTGCCAGGGAATTGTTCAATTTTTTAAACCAATTTATTTCTAAATTAGTTTTATTCTTCTACTAGTTATAATTAGGATTTTATTTTTCTGCAATTTATTTTGTTTTATTCGTGTTACTAATAATAAAAAAAAAAATTCTTGGTTTTTTTTTTTTTTTTTTTTTTGGCTTATTTTACAGCTCTGCCGCAACACCTTCTGCACACCCCTGCTAGTGCAATCGATCACAGCCCTACTACGATCGAGCGCACTAGGGACCAAGACAGCAAGCTCAAGCCCACCTGCACTCGTTAACTGCCGCATCTTGTTGTTCCACAATTACCTACCTAAATTAATAGGCAAATAACTAGATGTTTTACCCGCAAGTGCACGAGGTTAACATAGTAGCATAGTGTGCAAATACGGGGTCATTCCCACGAGGACTATTGAATCTTGTCTAAATTAAATTCCCAAAGTAAAATAAAACAAAGATTGGATTTGAATTGATAATGATAAAAAGGTAGGGCTTTGATATCCACCACTAATTATATTAAGCTAATATATCAATATGCCAATGTTTTGATCAAGTTATGTCTATCTAATGTTTGTCAACCTAAGGGCATGGGTGTATACTCTAACTCTTTTCTTTCCTAAAGGATTTAGCATGGTATATTCTAAATTGTTCTTTAGAAAGACATATGTTTTATGGAAATCGACAAACACATGAGGCCTAGGGCATGGGTGTATACTCCCGGTTTCCCATGTTGATTAACCCAAGAATCCGGTATGGATATCTTTTGTTACTTATGTTAAACCCAGGATTCGGTCATCCAAATTGATTTAACTAACTAGTCCATACCACATGTACATGTTGATCAGGCACACACATATGAGAAATTTATGAAACTAGGTATTAATCAAGTTAGATATCATAACAAGATCATCACAAAGGCGCCAATATTGAATATTAACAAAACATAACTAGGGCTTCAATCTAGCCCTACTAATTAAATTAGTTACACGTAAAGTTGATGTTAAACATCTTCATAGAATAAAAGAAAAGAAAGGAAAAGAATAAACCCGAAACTCAAAATTGAAGAGCTCCTATTCTTCTCCTTACAAAGCATACCTATTCTAGAGGTTTAAGGATCTATTTATAGGCATTAGAAGTCCTTGACAAACTAGTAAACCTAGGAATTTCATAGGGTTTCAAAATTTATTACAATTGGGAGTTGGAAAACCCTAATATGGAAAGAATGACAATCTGGCCGCCACTTGATATGTCTCCTGCGCACTGGTGCGATCGATCGCAACCCGTGTGCGCTCGATCATAGGTCTGTGATCGAGCCTCTTCTGTCGTGCGCTCGATCGCTTGTGGCCTGCTTCGTGCTGTGTCTTTTGGGGTATTGCGCTCGATCGCAGGTATCCTGTGATCGATTGCAATGTCAAGGGGCTCCCATTTTTCCCATCTTCTCTCTTTGAGCCCAAATCTTCCAAATTTACTTCATTTTCTTCCAAAAGCCTACAAAAGTATGGGAAACACAAAAAGGAATTAAAATGACCTAACTAACTAAAACCAAAGGATTAAAACATGCAAGTTAAGGGGTGAAAATGTGAATATTTTAGCACTTAACATATCTTCACTCAAGTGCGATCGAGCGCACATCAGCGCGATCGAGCACACTCACAGCAAAGGTAGCAATTGCAGTGCTGTAGATCTTTGCCAAAAATTTATTTTTAGTGCTTTTTATGAGTTTTTAAATTTTAGTTTTATTTGTTTAGGCAGTTAATCGTTTTATTTATTTATTTATTTTTTTTAAAAAAATAAAAATAAAAAAATTTAATGGTTAATGTTTTATGTGAGATATTTGCATGCTAAAAAGTGAGGGGGAAACATGAATTTTCCTTTTAATGATTTTAATGCCTCTCCTAGTTGTAGGACACCAGCTCCTACTAACTACTCTCAAAATTTTTACCCACATAAATCGTATTCATATTGTTTCAATCATTATCATGAGGAAAACAACTGTTCAGATCTGCGAGCTGAGCTCAATGACTTATGGGACAAATTAGACCAAATCAGGGCAGCTAGATCTAACTTTTCATATGAACAAATGAACACTAGTCTCTCTAGTTCGGGGTTTGATTCGAATTCTAATTATTACAACCTGGATTGGAGCAATCAATTTGATTTCTCAACATCAGCTTAGGCTACAGGAAATTATGCTCACCAATTTGATGAATTACACCATTTAGAATATCCGCAGTTCAATCATCAAGCTCAACCCCCTGTTTATCAGTCTATCACTCAAGTGTCATAACCTGCACCACAGTCATCACTAGAAGACATGATGAAAGCATTCATGCAATCAATGGATAAGAATATACAAGATATGAATAATACTACCACAAGTAATTCCCAAGATATACAAGAGTTAAAAGTTTTCACCAATCAAGCTGTACAGGAGATGAGGAATTCCAACATGGCTAACAACAGAGACATACAAGAACTTAAACATGCCATGACCAAGATAGAAGGACAGATCGGTCATCTAGTTGCTGACTTAAACAGAATAGAGGAAGAAGAGCTTCAAAGTCAGCTGATGGCTGAAAGGCACTACATGATTGATGAGGATGATTCCAAAAATTCTTATCATGAGCATGCCCAAATCACCATCACACTTGAGAGTGAGGAAATTGTGGGTAACAAAGAGGAGGAAGAGAAAGATGAGCAAGTTGAGCACCATGAGAATAGTGATCCTCCAATGGATGCTAATCTGCCCAGTGACATGGAAGTGAGTACTGAAGCTCCTGCTTGCATCACTGTCCCTCTTAAGACACATCAAGAGCCTAAAGCTTCATCGCCTGAATGTCTCAAAGAGCCATCTTATGTCAAGATACTCAAGGACTTGTGCACACAAGCACACAAATCTAGGAACCACTTTCCTAAGAAGATCTTTCAAAGCAAGCAATTCTATATAAGATGGCAAAATATCCTTCTAGAGGGGTATGAAGTTTTGAAGAAGAAGGGGTGGAAGGGATTAGTTGAACATCCGCATGATAGGGGGAAGCGCTGTAAAGTTTTCTCCTCCAGTTTATTTTCTGTACTTCACTCCACAAATTCTTTCTTTCATTTTTCATTATATTGCGTTTCTTTTTATTTGTTTTTGTTTCTAACAACAATTGATCTTTTGATGTTTTGTTTCTGTGAAAAAAATATTGCTGTTAGTTTTTGTTGAGGGGTGTTTGGTGTTTAAGTTTGGGGGACGCCCTAGCCTTGTTCACACTCAGATTCCCTTACTTCCGGTAATGTATTTTTTATATTACACATTGAGGGCAATGTGTAATTCAAGTTTGGGGGTATGGAAAAACGCTTTTTCTATTTATTTTTGTTTTTATTTGTTTATTTTTATTTGTCTTTATATGTTAAAAGATTTTGAAAAAAAATAAATAAAATTGTGCTATGTTGTTATCAAGTTTGAATTAAATTGTAACTATGATTTACATTTCATTAGCTTGCTTAAAGCGTTGAATACATCATTATGTCATTTGAAGTCTGAGTCCTTTGACTTATTTTTGGGTAAAAGAGATTTCACTTGTTGTGAAATAAATTTTTATGAGCACATTAGCATGTTTTCTGTGAGGTATGATGTTTGAGCTTAAGCTTGTTCTCTTTGAGATTTGTTGGATGACCTATTGATGAATAACCATTGGCTTGCAAGATATATATATGGAAAAAAAAAAGTAAATAAAAAAGAAAAGAAAGATCATGTTGAGTTTTTCGCTGAGCAACCGGACATCTTGCCTCATTAAGCATTGAGTGTTCGTGTCAAAAGGTGTGAAGTTCAGTGTTGATTTATGATATGGCTAGTATGACTTTGTAGCCTTTTTAACTTAAGTTAATAAGCCCTTAGGGATGTTTTACATCTAGTGTCTTAAAGCCACCTGGCTTGGGAGTCATTGGCCTAACACCTATTACATGGATCAATTAGAAAGCTTAGGAGAGTTAGACATTGCAGAGCCTATGAAAAATAAATGTATATCTTGCATTGTCTATTTCATTTGTTAGGGAGTCTTACAAATTTTTTTTGGAACTTGTCTTGAGTTTAAGCTGAAAGCTTCATGATTGTATGCTAATTACACTTTACACTTTTCAAAACATATGAGGTCTCAATTGTCCATTTATGAGTGATTTGATTTTAGATTTCCTTTTGACAGTGATGATAGCGTTTGTCTTTTTAAGTATGCTCATGAATAAGAACCATGGTTTATGTGAAACTTCTTTCTTGTTAACAACGTAGTGCACAATGTTTGCGGGTATCATTCCTGTTAAGCTTTCACGAGACTTCACTCGTCTACTAGGGATGCCTAAGGGTTTAAAAGGCTTATTGCATATGCTAAATGCAATCGTCTCTCCTACGAAAGATGATTTATGTTTCTTGCTTTCATTTTGTTTTTCGTTTTGTTTTGCTAAGGGACTAGCAAAATGTAAGTTTTTGATTGTTTGATAAGTGTCAAATGTTGCATATTTGGACCCCTTTATTTACATTAGTTAATCTTTTAGCTGTGTCGTTATTTAATATTTTGTGTTAGTTTTGTGTTTTTAGTGTTTTGTAGGTCATTAAAGAAAAACTACAGCTTTAAAGGGAAAAATGCAAAGTTTGGAAGAAAGCATATTTTGAGAAGACCTAGAAGATGTGATTAAGTTTAATTAAATCCAAGAAAAAGGTTAAATCAGATTAAATTGGATAAAAGATCAGATCGAATAAGATTTCGGATTGGATTCAAATTCAGATTTTGTATATATCTCAGTATTTTGACCATAACTTTCCGCTCAAATATCGGCTTATAGTGATTTAAGTGGCATGGGAAACCTAACGCAAAATACTACAATTCGTTGTGAAATAGGATTTTCCTAATTCAGAAGGTTACTATGCCAAAATCGCCCTGCAATTAAAGGACACAAATTTGGACGAATCCTATTCCGATTTCAAACTTCTATTTTGACTGGGAGATAGACCTCGGAATTATCTAGGTTTAATAGGGCTTCTAGGACTTTCCTAAGCCTATAAATAGACGTTTTTGCATTCAAGGAAAGATATACGATTTCAGAGAGCAAAATTCTACAGTTTTTCTCTTTTTAGTTTAGGTTTTCTTTAAATTTCAGTTTTATTTTTATGTGGAGCTAAATCCCTCACTATGGTTGGGGATGAAGCCTCATCGATGAAGAACATCAATACTTTCATGTAAGTCTTTATTTATTTGATTTTCTTGGGTTTTTGTCCACTCGACGTTTTGAGGTTTCACCAAGGAGTAACTTGAAGAAGCCTCGGCCCTAGATGTGGTGGCCTTTGATAAGCGCTGAATGTTATACATTCAAGCCCCTTAATTTGCATATGTTAATTCCTTAGCGTTGTTATTTGTTTGATTTTATTTTGTTTTTGTGTTTTCAGGTTATAAATAAAGATGCAATTAATTCCATTGATTTTGGGCTTAAAAGCACACTTTGAGATGATTAAGCGTAGCCAATCATAACAAAGGACTTATATGTTGTGGTTAAATTTAATCAAATAAAGGAAGGGATTAATTCGAAATTTTTCAAATTGGAGTCAAAATCGGATTGGATTCAAATTTGGATTCTGCATACTTCTTGGTATTTTGGCCATAACTTTCAGTTCAAATATCCGATTGAGGTGATTCAAGCAGAGTTGAAAAGCTAACTCAAATTTCTACAACTCATTGTGAAATAGTATTTTCCTAATTCGAAGCTCCGCAATGCCAAAATCGCCCCGTAAGATAGAAACGCAATTCTAGGCGAATCCTATTCCGATTTGGACTTAGGTTTTCTTTATCATAATTGGACTTGGACTTAAATCTCTGAAATTTCTAAGATTACTAGGGCTTCTAGGACTCTCCTAAGCCCTATAAATAGGCCTCTAAGCATTGAGAAAAAAACACCGCTTTTTAGAGTAAAAATTCAGTAAATTGTCTTTGGAGCTTAGAAGATCATGAGCGGCTAAACCCCTTCGTGGGGTGTTGATGTAACCCTATCCAAGCACAATGGTTTAATTGTATTTAATTTCTAGATTTTTCAATTTATGCATGTTGATTGTATAACTATGAGAATTGCTACCTTTTGATTTTGTTCTTAATTATTAAATGCAATTGTTCTTAAATTCCAAAATTAATATTTGTGAAATTCTTCTCTTGTCTTAGAAAGTATTTTACTTTTGTTGATCTCAAATCATTCTTGTTTTCTGTGATTATGAGGATGATGGTTATACAATGGGTTTAATTGACATATGATCAATGTGATTTGATAGGCCATGCCTAGGCAAGACGGATTGTACTACACCCTAGTTTAGTGTAATTTAGGTAGACAGTCCGTACCAACCGAAGATGGGTTACACTTATTCATTGATTGTGTGTATCCTGTTATAGAATTTGATAATTTATACCTAGGGAAAACGGGTCGTACCACATCTTAGTGGTTAGGTGGACGATCCGTGCCAACCGAAGATAGATTATGCTTGTTCTTTAATAAGGTAGTTTCTTGTTTATTGATAACATGCATAGAATGAATTTCTGGGATTAATTATGATTAGCCATTGTTGTGCGAATAGAGGTGAAGTCAATACCCTACGCTCTTTCTCATATATTTACTCTTTTTATTTCTGTTTATTTTATGTACTTTAAATTAACACAAACAAATCATTCTCTTTTTAATTAAGTTAATCTTAATTTTTTGAATTTTGATAATTAAACCCCTGCAGTCCTTGAGGTTCGACACCCTCTCTATAGTCGTATCCTACAAAGATTCGTCATATTGCTAGTCGTTATTTTTATTATTGATATTTTTGAACCCAAAAATACCACATTAATTTTTGGCGTCGTTGCCGGGGACTGCTTAACGGTTTTATTGTCAATATTTAAGGATTGATTTTAGCTTAATAATTTATTTTTCTGCTAATTTTAATCAAATTTGAATTTTTCGCTGAGTAACCGGACTACTTGCCTCATTAAGCAATGAGTGTTCGCGTCAAAAAGTGAAATTTTTTGGTTGATTAATAAAATGGCTAGCTTAGCTTTGTAGCCTTTTTGACTCGAGTTAGTAAGTCCTTAGGGGTGTCTTCACACCTAATGCCCTAAAGACATCTGGTTTGGGAGACATTGGCCTAACACTCGATACATGGGTCAACTAGAAAGCTTAAGGGAGCTAAGCATTGCAAAGCCTACAAAAAAAAAAAAAAAAAAAATTGTATGCCTTGGTTGTTTCATTTGATATGAAGTCCAATGAATTCTGAGATGTTGATTCTTTCATATTGGAATCATTTTGAAGCCCCATGATTATATGTTAGTTCACTTTGCACTGATTGAAATTTGTGTATCTCAATCTGCCATTTGTAAGTGATTTGACTTGTAAATTCTTTGGAATTTTGAAGATGGAGTTTATAATTTTAAGCTTGCTAATGAGTGAGAACCATTATTTTTGTGATGCTTTATCCTTTTGAATAACATACTGATGACAATGTTTGTGGGTATCATTTCTGGAAAACCCTTACGAGACTTCACTCGTCCTCTAGAGAATGCCTAGGGATTTAAAAGGCTTGTTGCATATGCTAAATGCAATCGTACATCCCACGAAAGATGGACTTATCTTTTTGTTTTTCAGTTTATTTTCTATTTTGTATTGCTAAGGGACTAGCAATATGTAAGTTTGGGGGTGTGATAAGCGCTGAATGTTGCACATTCAAGCCCCTTAATTTGCATATGTTAATTCCTTAGCGTTGTTATTTGTTTGATTTTATTTTGTTTTTGTGTTTTCAGGTTATAAATAAAGATGCAATTAATTCCATTGATTTTGGGCTTAAAAGCACACTTTGAGATGATTAAACGTAGCCAATCATAACAAAGGACTTATATGTTGTGGTTAAATTTAATCAAATAAAGGAAGTGATTAATTCAGAATTTCTCAAATTGGAGTCAAAATCGGATTTGATTCAAATTTGGATTCTGCATATGTCTCGGTATTTTGGCCATAACTTTCACTTCAAATATCTGATTGAGGTGATTCAAGCAGATTTGGAAAGCTAACTCAAATTTCTACAACTCATTGTGAAATAGTATTTTCCTAATTCGAAGCTCCGCAATGCCAAAATCGCCCGCAAGATAGAAACGCAATTCTAGGCGAATCCTATTCCGATTTGGACTTAGGTTTTCTTTATCATAATTGGACTTGGACTTAAATCTCTGAAATTTCTAAGATTACTAGGGCTTCTAGGACTCTCCTAAGCCCTATAAATAGGCCTCTAAGCATTGAGAAAAAAACACCGCTTTTTAGAGTAAAAATTCAGTAAATTGTCTTTGGAGCTTAGAAGATCATGAGCGGCTAAACCCCTTCGTGGGGTGTTGATGTAACCCTATCCAAGCACAATGGTTTAATTGTATTTAATTTCTAGATTTTCAATTTATGCATGTTGATTGTATAACTATGAGAATTGCTACCTTTTGATTTTATTCTTAATTATTAAATGCAATTGTTCTTAAATTTCAAAATCAATATTTGTTAAATTCTTCTCTTGTCTTAGAAAGTATTTTACTTTTGTTGATCTCAAATCATTCTTGTTTTCTGTGATTATGAGGATGATGGTTATACAATGGGTTTAATTGACATATGATCAATGTGATTTTATAGGCCATGCCTAGGGAAGACGGATTGTACTACACCCTAGTTTAGTGTAATTTAGGTAGACAGTCCGTACCAACCGAAGATGGGTTACACTTATTCATTGATTGTGTGTATCCTGTTATAGAATTTGATAATTTATACCTAGGGAAAACGGGTCGTACCACATCTTAGTGGTTAGGTGGACGATCCGTGCCAACCGAAGATAGATTATGCTTGTTCTTTAATAAGGTAGTTTCTTGTTTATTGATAACATGCATAGAATGAATTTCTGGGATTAATTATGATTAGCCATTGTTGTGCGAATAGAGGTGAAGTCAATACCCTACGCTCTTTCTCATATATTTACTCTTTTTATTTCTGTTTATTTTATGTACTTTAAATTAACACAAACAAATCATTCTCTTTTTAATTAAGTTAATCTTAATTTTTTGAATTTTGATAATTAAACCCCTGCAGTCCTTGAGGTTCGACACCCTCTCTATAGTCGTATCCTACAAAGATTCGTCATATTGCTAGTCGTTATTTTTATTATTGATATTTTTGGACCCAAAAATACCACATTAATTTTTGGCGCCGTTGCCGGGGACTGCTTAACGGTTTTATTGTCAAAATTTAAGGATTGATTTTAGCTTAATAATTTATTTTTCTGCTAATTTTAATCAAATTTGAATTTTTCGCTAAGTAACCGGACCGCTTGCCTTATTAAGTAGTGAGTGTTCGCATCAAAAAGTGAAATTTTTTGGTTGATTAATAAAATGGCTAGCTTAGCTTTGTAGCCTTTTTGACTCGAGTTAGTAAGTCCTTAGGGGTGTCTTCACACCTAATGCCCTAAAGCCATCTGGTTTGGGAGACATTGGCCTAACACTCGATACATGAGTCAACTAGAAAGCTTAAGGGAGCTAAGATTTGCAAAGCCTACAAAAAAAAAAAAAAAAATGTATGCCTTGGTTGTTTCATTTGATATGAAGTCCAATGAATTCTGAGATGTTGATTCTTTCATATTGGAATCATTTTGAAGCCCCATGATTATATGTTAGTTCACTTTGCACTAATTGAAATTTGTGTATCTCAATCTGCCATTTGTAAGTGATTTGACTTGTAAATTCTTTGGAATTTTGAAGATGGAGTTTATAATTTTAAGCTTGCTAATGAGTGAGAACCATTATTTTTGTGATGCTTTATCCTTTTGAATGACATACTGATGACAATGTTTGTGGGTATCATTTCTGGAAAAACCTTACGAGATTTCACTCGTCCTCTAGAGAATGCCTAGGGATTTAAAAGGCTTGTTGCATATGCTAAATGCAATCGTACATCCCACGAAAGATGGACTTATCTTTTTGTTTTTCAGTTTATTTTCAGTTTTGTATTGCTAAGGGACTAGAAATATGTAAGTTTGGAGGTGTAATAAGCGTCGAATGTTGCACATTCAAGCCCCTTAATTTGAATATGTTAATTCCTTAGCGTTGTTATTTGTTTGATTTTGTTTTGTTTTTGTGTTTTCAGGTTATAAATAAAGATGCAATTAATTCCATTGATTTTGGGCTTAAAAGCACACTTTGAGATGATTAAGCGTAGCCAATCATAACAGAGGACATATATGTTGTGGTTAAATTTAATCAAATAAAGGAAGGGATTAATTCGGAATTTCTCAAATTGGAGTCAAAATCAGATTGAATTCAAATTTGAATTCTGCATATGCCTCGGTATTTTGGCCATAATTTTCACTTCAAATATCCGATTGAGGTGATTCAAGCAGAGTTGAAAATCTAACTCAAATTTCTACAACTCATTGTGAAATAGTATTTTCCTAATTCGAAGCTCCGCAATGCCAAAATCGCCCCGTAAGATAGAAACGCAATTCTAGGCGAATCCTATTCCGATTTGGACTTAGGTTTTCTTTATCATAATTGGACTTGGACTTAAATCTCTGAAATTTCTAAGATTACTAGGGCTTCTAGGACTCTCCTAAGCCCTATAAATAGGCCTCTAAGCATTGAGAAAAAAACACCGCTTTTTAGAGTAAAAATTCAGTAAATTGTCTTTGGAGCTTAGAAGATCATGAGCGGCTAAACCCCTTCGTGGGGTGTTGATGTAACCCTATCCAAGCACAATGGTTTAATTGTATTTAATTTTTAGATTTTTCAATTTATGCATGTTGATTGTATAACTATGAGAATTGCTACCTTTTGATTTTGTTCTTAATTATTAAATGCAATTGTTCTTAAATTCCAAAATTAATATTTGTGAAATTCTTCTCTTGTCTTAGAAAGTATTTTACTTTTGTTGATCTCAAATCATTCTTGTTTTCTGTGATTATGAGGATGATGGTTATACAATGGGTTTAATTGACATATGATCAATAGGATTTGATAGGCCATGCCTAGGGAAGACGGATTGTACTACCCCCTAGTTTAGTGTAATTTAGGTAGACAGTCCGTGCCAACCGAAGATGGGTTACACTTATTCATTGATTGTGTGTATCCTGTTATAGAATTTGATAATTTATACCTAGGGAAGACGGGTCGTACTGCATCTTAGTGGTTAAGTGGACGATCCGTGCCAACCGAAGATAAATTATGCTTATTCTTTAATAAGATAGTTTCTTGTTTATTTATAACATGCATAGAATGAATTTCTGGGATTAATTATGATTAGCTATTGTTGTGCGGATAGAGGTGAAGTCAATACCCTACACTTTTTCTCATATATTTACTCATTTTATTTCTGTTTATTTTATGCACTTTAAATTAACACAAACAAATCATTCTCTTTTTAATTAAGTTAATCTTAATCTTTTGAATTTTGATAATTAAACCCCTGCAGTCCTTGAGGTTCGACACTCTCTCTATAGCCGTATCCTACAAAGATTCGTCCTATTGCGAGTGGTTATTTTTATTATTGATATTTTTGGACACAAAAATACCACATCAGCGTTGGTCTTAGCAGCAGGCAATGGAGCCCGAGATGTAGCCTCAGCCACAAACAGTGAGGGATAAGGCCTCTCGACAATTGGGGATAAGGCTTGAGGCCCCACCAGTTCCATCACCTCGGCCCGAGGCCTCACCTCCTCTTCCACTGCCTCGTCTTGCATCCTGTTTTTATTGAGCTCCATTCCTACTGAGCTCTCCGAGTCCAACTTTTGATCAATCTCCTTTAAGATATGCTGTATGTTGGGGCCCGAGTGCTCAGGAGAGGCCGACTCAACAGGGATGGTAGTAGTTGAAGCAACACCGGTGGGGTTGAGCGGAGTTGCCGCCAAAGGAGTGACAACAATAGGTTTGTCGGTGAGGAGGGCCTCCTACTCTGCAACTGGAAGCACAACAGGTCCTGGGTTTGCCTTCCTCCGAGCAGCAAGGAGTTAGACCTCATTTAATTTCTTACTTGGAAATGCACATTTATTTTTATTCATAAATAACTGGCTCATTTCATACTGTGAGATTTACTTAGTAAGTCTTCAGACTTACGTAATTATTACAACTTATAGGAAATCTCTTTCCGAAAAGAGGACAATGGTACGATCGCCACTTTAGGTTATTAAGATGAAACGACACTAATTAAGCCAGGCGTCACTAACCTGTGTGGTTTTGTTTTGTTTTATTTTATTTTTTTTTCTTTAGTGGTTGTATATATTTATTTTAATTTTTTACCCTACACTGACCCAATATATACCCTTTTTTAACTATTGTCCCAGACAACACAAATAATAAGACGCCGCTTTATTCCTCACTTATAAAACAGAAAAATAAAAGAAATATTTTGTCAAGTAGGCGGTGAGCCAGTTGCATTTACTCATTAGAAATTTAGAAAAGAATAAATATTATTTTGTTTCAACTTTTTACTTGAAGTCCAAAAGATTTTTTGTTTAGCTCATTTTGAAAAGTCAAAGCTTGAAGGGGCCAGATTCCGATTCAAGACTTCTTTAAGAGTAAGTTTTTTTTCACAGCTTTTGCAGTGGCCACGGCCCATTCAGGTCTTTAAGTAGATCTGTCATTGTCCAGAAGGATGGCAGTAGACATAAAAAAGGATCCTCTCCGCTTCATTTGAAATTGAAGGGATCCATTTAATTATTTTAAGAGAGTGTTTTTTTCTAAATAAAAAATAGAGAGCCCAAAAATAATAAAATTGCCTTCTAAAAACAATTAAGTTGTTCCTCTTATTTTCATTTGAAATGGAGAGGATTCAAGTCTGTAGACGTTGTAGTGTTTTTCTTTTTAAAAACAATTGTCACCTCAGAAGGACCATAGAAAGATGGCAATAGATGTTGTAACATTTCTCAAAGAAAAAACAAACTAGGAATTAGAAACAATATACAGTTCATTAAACAAATGAACTTTTAATTCCCATGTTCATCAATTAATTGTTTCCTAAAATTCTATGACAAAAGTTACAGTACTGTCAGTGTATAATGTATACTTGACCACGAAAAAAAAAAAACAGAGTAGGAAAACAGTATTTGCTTGTTTTCTTTAGGGCAAATATGTATTTTTGTAAGACATTTCAAAATTGGAAAAAAACTAGTGACCAGCTCCAGGGCTTGGTCCGGAAGGCAACCGCTCCAGCCAATACGCCATGTTGTGCTTCGCCTTCTCGTAGAAAGAATATGTATGGAGATGATTAGAAGTCGCAAAATCCTCTGATAACACTCTGCTTGCTTCAACCCTCGCATCGTTCAAGATGGCCGTGAAGATGACAAAGATGATCAAAAGGGTTATAGTCTTTCTGGAATTCATCTTAAGCTGGAATGGATGAAACTTTTACTTGAAATAAGTTGTGCGCGAGAGGTTTCGTTATATATTTCACTCTTGAATGAGAGGTTTTGAGTGTTCGTGAATGTGTACAACAAAGTACTAACAGGTGAAGGTATTTATAGTGTTAAGGGTTGGTACCCGTCTTTTTGGACTCATCAGGGTGTTGGTGGGCACCAGGGCCGGCTCAGTGGCTAGGCCACTGAGGCGGTCGCCTAGGGCCTCGAGTTAGTTAGGTACAAAATTTTTCTTAATAAGGCCCAAAAAAAATTTTAATAAGGATTAAAAAAATTTTTAATTTAATTTTAACGTAAGGCCTAATTTTTTTTTTTTTTAAATAAAGCCCAAAAATTTTTTTCATAAAAATTTAAGGCGTCTAAAATAAGACTATAATATAAAATAAGCTCATTGTAAAATTAGACTAATTAATCCAAAAAAACAAATATGTTACATCAATTTTTTTGGGCAACTAGATAAAAATTAAACTTAAAAGTCATGAAACAACAATGAGAATAAAAATAATAATAATATTATAAAAATATAATAATATTATTAAAATAAATATTATTTAATTAATATTTAAATATTTTAAAAAATAAGGTTCAACATCAAAATTTCGCCTAAGGCCTCCAAAAACATTGAGCCGGCCCTGGTGGGCACTGACGTCTTCCGTGTTGACCAAGGAGTTTTCGCATAACGTCTTCCGTGTTAGTTTGCATTACATGCGCTCCAAGGTACGAATGGGTCAACGGCTAGCTATAACGTTTGAACAGTTTGATAGTTAATTAGAATGGCCTTGCTCGATCGTGGCTTGAATTTCAAAAGGAAAGATTTGAAAATGGTAGCAGTGACAACACATGCAAGAACGGACCCTGAGCTTCAAATTCAATCTTTAACAGCTTCCCTCAAATTAAAAGTAAGATAAACTGATTTATGTTGAGCTTAAATCATGTTAAACATGTTAATTAAAGGAGATTGATACTTTGTTAAACATGACACTTTTTAACATGATTTATAAAATTATAAACTAACAAAAACTTAAAAATAAAAATAAATAAATAAAAAGCTGGAAGAGTGTGCGGTTCCACTAGGACCACTACCCCCTGTTACTCAAATTAGGGGTAGACAAAATTTTCCTCTAAACTAGGTTAGAGAAATTTCCTTTAACCTAATTTATAAAAGTGACATGTTCTTTTTTTTAATAACATGTTGAATGTAAATGAGTTTTTAATAAAATTTATTCCAACTTTGTCCTTGCAATTAAAAAAACGTGCGCATCTCACACGTTCATGGGACACATGTCACTTTTATAGATTAGATTGAAAGAAATTCTTCCAACCTAGTTTGACTTTGTTCATTGGGGGTGAGACAACCAACCCCAAAAATTCATTTTAGGTCCTCATCCTCTAAACCATATCCCTACCATTGTTCATGCTCAACTCTGCTCAATTTGGCCATGACTCTGATGCTTCTTGATCTACTAGCTTGGTCCTTGTTCTTCCAGCAAACCCCCACAAATGGCTTCGCCATATTACGAAGCTCTCACAATGGAGACAAGCATAGGTTTATTGAGATTCTCGGGCATTGATCTCTTCTTGGAGAAGCCTAGTACTGATCAAACAACCCTCAACACTTGTCGGGATTCCAAGACCCAATATAGGCCAGGCTTGTGCTCACTCGCGCTAGTGGCTCTCGGACTATTGAATCTAAAGGTACCTTGTTTCTTTTGTCTTACTGAGAAATTTTAGCCAAAAAGAGACCCCCGGCCCCCACTTTTAGCCAAAGGGGGTAGCTCGGCCACCCCTCTTTCAGCTTATTTTTTTCTTTACAAAAATTAGTTTTTAGATTTCATTTTTAAATTTGAAATTTTTGGTTTTAATATATTTATACTTTATATATTTTGTTATAGGTGAGAAGTGCCGTTATATGATTGGATATGACATGGCACGCTTTAAAGGTATAAGCTTTCCAAGCTATAGAAGTACGTGCACTCTTAAGAGATTGGCCTTTCTCTCCCTCTCCCTCTCTCTAGGGTCGAGTATTAGAAAATCAGGGAAATTGGGGTCTAGGGTTCAAGCTAGCCCCTTATATAAACCTCCTTCAACTTAATTAATTAAATGGCAACATTTCATTTGCATGCATAGTGCTATCGTTCAATTGTTTTAAAGCAATGATTGATTGTTTTGTGCAATATTGCACAGTTGGATCGTGTTTAAAGGCATGTATTTTAAAACCCTAGTTTATCATGTTTTCAAACTATCCATTCAACACCTTAAAACTTGTTTGGGTTCTTTACAAAATGTCAAGTTATGAATGTATTTGAATTGAATGATCTTCTTATCCATGAGTTTAGTTGTTGAGAGAATATCTCTAATACTTAAAAAGAAAAAAGAAAAAAAGAAAATCATTTATTACATGTCACATCAACGGATATGAAAAGTAACATTACTCAAACAAAATATGAGAATTATAGATAACATAAAGAATGGCTTATCATATTAGAATAAATAAATGAATCTTATTTTCCATTTACAATTGTTCGGTATAATCCATATATATATATATATATATATATAGCGAAAGCTACATTATATCTCGAGCAACGAAAGGAAAAAAAAAAAGAACAAAAAATTCTGTCTATGCTTGTTTTCTTGGGTGTAACCCAGCTATAAAAACTTTTACAACTTGAATAAACTAGTGACCGTCTCCGGGGCTGGGTCCGGACGGCAACCTTTCGAGCCAATACGCCATGCTGTGCTTGGCCCTCTCATAGATGGAGGAATATGTCTCTAGGTTATTTGCATTGGAAAAATCCTCGGATAACACTCTGGCTGCTTCAACCCTGGCATGGCACATGATGGCCACAGAGATGAGCAAGATGATCAAAAGAGTGCTCGTCTTTCTGAAATTCATCTTGGGTGGGAAGAAGTTGGTGGAATGAATGAACTTAATCGATCTTTGGTATAAATAAGAGCTTTTGATGACTGCTTGTGGAAGTGCATGACAAAGTATGAATAAGCGAAAGGATTTATATATAGTGGCAGAGTTTTGAACCGGCACTGGGGATTTCGTGGGGTTTTAAGGCTTACGTGTTGACCAACAAGTTTTGGAATGATCCAGGAACTTGGTTTTGCTGGGTAAAGTTCGTAAATGGGCTTCCCACCTCCCGAGTATGAATGTTTCAACGGCTGAATCGTTTACCATGAATATTCTAATTTACTAAAATGGCCTTGATCATCACATCAAGTCAATATAGGTGGAGAGCAACCATTCGTCAATCTACTTAACACTAAACCGGGTAAAAGTTTCAATAGATCGCTTGTCTTGTAATTCCTCGATTTTGACAGAAAATAAGAAATTTGTTTGAGAAAACTACCAAATTTGGCTTTTTTTTTTTTTTTTTTTTTTGTAAATATGGGAAAAATCATTTTTATTCTTTAATTTTTCATTTGAATTTGAATTTTAGTTCTCCAACTTGAATTTTAGTTATATTCTTCAGTATAACTATTTTTTTTTTAATTATTAAAACCATTAACAAAAAAAGGAAAAAGGCGGAAATATATTCTCGGAGTATACTCATGATCTTTCTGGCCTTGGGATTTCTTGGACTTTTATGGCTTACGTGTTGACCAAGGAGTTTTAGCTGAAAAACGAGGGAGTTGGTTTTGCTGGGAAAGTTGATACATGGGCTCTCCCTCCCTCCCCTTCCGGGTATGAATGTTTCAGCGGTGCCTTGTATCGTTAAAACCTTGGATTGTGGGTGTAAATTGAGTCCAAAGCTTGGAAAGTTTGAATAGAGTTGAGATTAGATATCGCTACTCTTGTTATTCTTTGACTCTCATATATACAAATTAAGATATTGTTTAAGAATTCACCGAATGATGGGAAATTTTGAATTGACTCGCTCTTCATCAAATTCTTCTTCTTACTTTTGAATAGACTGTACCAAAAACACGATAATATTGTTTAAAGGACACAACCGATATCGAGAAACCTGAGCATTGTTAAATGATGATAATGTTGTTTAAAACATGTACGTAATTTGCCTTTGGTCTCTACTACTGTTTGTAAGATCCCCGTTGTATGACATTAGTTTAAGCGTCACATAAAAAAAATAATAAAAATAAAAATAAAAAATAAAAAAAGAGGAGATTATGTGATGCCTCAACTTTTCAAGATTTATTTATCTAAAACGCAACCGTTCACTTAAGCCTAAAAAAATCTTTATGTAATCCCCATTATGAGTGTTTTTAATCCAAAAACCCAATTCAAACTCTCTTGCAGAACGTTCGGCAGGGGACCACACCGAACGTTCGGCCATCTCCTTAGTGCGAAGATTTAGCAGGGGACCACATCGAACGTTCGTTGACCAAAGTTTGACCTCAATGGGTATTGACTAAACGTTTCATATGCAACCCTAGAACTACTATATTATAATACACCGAACGTTTGCCCATAGTAATGAATGTTCGGTGACAGTCTGAAAAGCATTTTTAGCTCATTCTCCACCTTTGCAGAAGGGAGCACGCCTTCCCACCCCTATAAATACCAACCCCCTCGTCCCTCATGAGCATTCCCTTACACCAAAAACCCTAACCCTAAAGTTAGAGGAGAATTTTTTGAAAGGAAGAAGAAGGTTTCGGGAGAATTTCGCTACCTTCAAGGTAATTCATAAGCTTTCACCAAGCTTTGATATCTTGTTATTATCCTTGCTTTCTTCAAGTTTTTAAAGATGCCATGACTTGTGTGCCATTTTTTTCCCTTAGAAGAAAAGCGTGGTTTTCAAATGTTTTAGAAACGCTCATTTATTTCCTTGGTTTTCTTGTATATCATGCTTCACTATGTTGTATGAACTTTTTAAGAGTTTAGGGTGTACATGAGGATAGAAGCCCAAACTTTACAATTTTGACTTTGCCCAAACGTTCTCTACCTATTCTGACCAAATGTTCACACCCGTGACAGAACATTTGCCCATTGGACAAAACGTTCAACCAAAGCCCAAAATGCATAAAAGTAGGGTTTTATGACATTTTAGCTAGACGCATTCGGTTAGGACCTTTTGTGTCTTTAGTAAACCCTCTAGCACTACGTATAACAATAGTCATGTTTCGTTATAGTAGAAATTCGGAATGTCGAACGACTCAAGCGAGCATACTAATTAAGTAAATCCTTATGACTGCTTTCTTTAAAAACATGCGATATGTCAGCTGATTGAGCACGCATATGATATGAACATATTTACCCTTTCATGCAACTTGCTAACTGTCTTAATAATCAGTTGATAAGACACATCGTAAGACATGGTACATCGGTACGTGCAGTATGATGGTCATGGGGCTTACTATATATACTTGATGGCCATGGGCCTTGGATCCAATGGTTATGTCGTCATTGGCACAACCATGATTGGCGGGTCACTACAAGACATACATTATTAATCGCGTGGGCCACCCGAAATCAGACTCAGTCAGACTGCTAGTATATGAACGGTACCGTATAGACCCTTTAGATTCATTTAAGGTAACCTAAAACCTTTTTCAAATACAAGGTTTGGAATAATTTTCTGCTTGCTTTATTCATAACATAATGCCCTTTAAATAGGCAAACTATTACAATATTTTCTAGGGTTGAGTAATCAGCTTTTATTTGAATATAAACTATGGATGAGTCATCAAGACTTTTACATAGAAGTAAATAAAAACAATATCAAATAAAAATAAACACAATAAAATATTCTACCATATCATATATTTTAATATATCATAATATTAATAATTGTTCCGCATAAACTCCATTCTCATAACATTCCTTTTCCTTTGAAGAGGACCTTGTTCTCAAGGTCCTGAAAATCTTGTTCTTGAAATAATCTTGCTCTTAGACCGAATCTATAGATCTGCCGGATCAATAACACTTAACAATTATAAATAATAAAATATTACTATAACCATGAATTTTCTCCCTTTAATCAACTTCTTTTCTTTTCTTTTATTTTTTTAACCTTTCACACACCCGTACTTCAAACCTTTTTTTCTTTCTTGTCAATTCCACCAAAAATCTCAAATTTTGCCATTTTTCTTATTCCTTCCGGACTTGGGCATAATGTCATACACGTATACTATCTTCTTCTTCTTCCTTTTTTTTTTTTTTGGGGGGGGGAACCAAGTAACATCTAAGCCCTTCTTTCTTCGCATTTGGGTGAGCCACGATCTAGCGTGAGATGACCAAGATGAAGTTGGCGATTTCAATGGAGACATGACTGAGATGGGGTAGTATTGGACTGTGATGGCTAAAAGACGCATATTTGCGGTTAGGAGTGCCTTTTTCTGATCCGTTGGCGCGATTGGATGGTGGCGGAATTGGGTGGCAGTGAGATTGAGTTGTGGAATTGGGGCTTCAACGTAGCAGAATGGCTAAACGACAACTTCATTTTTTTGTACATCAAACCCCTTCTTTGAGAGAAAACTATCTATTTTTTTCTCCATCATTTCCATCCGCTCTTCTAATTTCTTTATCAAGGCATCAAACATACTTATGAGACTAGCAAATTGTTGTTCAAGTCGATCAAGACGTGAATCCTTCATGGATCATTGATTGCTATAGAAAACAACCAACCTGGCTGCTCTGATACTAATGTTACTTGAATGCTTTTACAGACATGTAACCAGATAGATTGTTACGTTTTGAGGAAACCTAGACCCTTTAGATTCATTGAATGGAATCTAAAATCTTTTTTTCAAGCACAAGGTTTGGAATAATTTTCTGCTTGCTTTATTCATAACAAAATGCCCTTTAAATAAGCAAACTATCACAATATTTTTTAGGGCTGAGTAATCAGCTCTTGTTGGAATATAAGCTAGGGCTGAATCATCAAGACTCTTACATGAAAATAAATAAAGACAATATTAAATAAAAGTAAACATAATAAAATATTATACTGTATCATATATTTTAATATATCATAATATTAATAACTGTTCCGCATAAACTCCATTCTCATAACATTATAAAACTTCTTAAGAGTACGATACATACTAGCATAAATGTTTAAAAATAAGCAATGTTACAAACATCACTTCAAAACTCAAAGTCCTAACTTTTTCTTCAAAGTTACATCTCCCATATGAAACAACCAAGGAAAATGCTTGAAGGTGTTAAAAGGTAGATATCTTAACACTGTTTTAAAGTTAAAAAAACGCTAGACCTTTGTTACACATATTTTGAGTTTAGCCCATGGGCTCAGGTTAAGAGCGTGGACCCAAGTCACAAATGGACATAAAAGAGCCCGGCCCACACATTCTCAAAAGCCTAGTACGTGAGGCATGGAATCAACCTCATCGCCATTTCACAGTGACTCGGGACATCATACCCTCGGGAGTACCATAAGTATTGAGCCTACAACATCTACCGAGCCAGTAGGGTCGGGATCTACTTCATGTATCATTTAAGAACGACAGTTACGGGAATGGATACGCATTGATCACATTGATAGTTACACATATCCTCGGATACTCATTGATTATGGGAGCAGTTACGAATCATCCTCGGATTCGCATTGATTGCAGTGGTAGTTATGCGGTACTCACGGGATCACATTAATTGCAGGAATAGTTTCGCATTGACCACAAGGTTATTAATTTAACTATCAGTTACTCCTATATCCCAAATCCTCTGCCTATTTGACATTTCCAGCGCCGGATTATCAACTCTATAAATATGTATTGATTATCAAACCGAAGGTACGCAATATATTTGAATTCTTGAGGATCGGAAACAAAGAAAGGATATAACTTGACAGTCGGAGAAGGATCGAGGGGAAACCGCCCGATGCCTTCTCTTAACCACCATTTCTATTTCGCAGGTTAGAAAGGAAGCAGCTCATAGAATTACTAGATCACTCCTTGGGTTCATCATACCAGAAACTGTACCAACAGTTTGTTTGTACAATTTCTATGAGAACGACTATTCGTTCTTACAAAATTAAAAATCCGTAATGGTAATGATCATGCGTTCATACCGGCGAATGATTTTTCTTCCGCAAAATTCTTTGCCCCATGACAGATACATGTTTGTTTGTAACAGATATGCACAGATGTATGTTCAAGCATCTCAATTGCGCCCAACAACACCAAATTGGTGTTAGCCAACATCTTGACAATGAGATAAGTTTTCCTGTTCAACTCGTTAATTTATATTCTGATCCAATGAACACCAGGCCATTGTTGGGATGCGTGAGGAGAAAAATCTACACTCATTGCAAATCCTAGAAAATTTTATATTTTTACACATCAATTCCCCTTTATCTTCTTGTAATTTTGGGGCTAATTATTGGATTGATTCTGGGTGACATATCATTTTTATTTACTAAAATTGGCATCCATCCATTTACGATAGGATGACCCTCGGAGCCAATCGATAACAGCTCCATCTTCATATAAATATGTTCTAAGAACCCCAGCCCTAGCTAGGATCTGAGACTCCAATGGTGCAAAAGTTCCTAATTGTGGCATTCTAACAAATAGTAGAAAGACATGGAGTCTATATAGAAGGGACGCCCGGCTGATGGCTTCCCATTCTCAAACCTCAAAATCTAAGAAAGCGCATGCTTTGCTTTTTTTCAAAGCAGAAGGTAGAAAAGAATTGAAAAACATATGTGTTTTGTTAACTCTCTTTTTGCATAAATAAAAAGTGATTGGCCTCACACTGGGCAAAGTCACTATTGGTAGTAAAACTCCTCTGAGGTACAAAATTGCTCTAACAAGAAGACACGGAGTTAACCGAGAAACAAGGAGACAACCTTGGATACAATAAGGCAAGAAGACAACCCTGGATAAAAACAATGAACAATGAAGACAACCTCGGATGAAAACAAGGAACAAGGGAGACAACCTTGGATAAAAACAAGGAACAGGGAAGAAAACCCTAGATAAATACAAGGAACAAGGGAGAGAACCCTAGATAAAAACAAGGAACAAGGAAGACAACCCTGGATAAAATAATGAACAAGGGAGACAGCCCTGGATAAAAAAATGAACAAGGGAGAAAACCATAGATAAAAACAAGACAGGGAGAAAACCCTAACTAAAAACAATTAATGGGAGACAACCCGGTAAAAAACAAGAGACGTCATCAGAAACATGGAGACAAACTTGGGCTAAAAATAATTAACGGGAGACAGCCCGATAAAAAACAAGAAATGTCATTAGAAACAAGGAGACAACCTTGGGCTAAAAACAATTAACGGAATACAACCCAGTAAAAAACACCATTAGATTAAAAAAAAAAAGGGGAGGGAGGGGGGTGGTCGGACACTACCCTTGGTTTTTACCCTCGGATTCAAAAAGATGGTCAGGTCTTCACCATCGGATCTTGAAAAGGGTGGTTGATTTTCACCCTCGAAACTTATCAATGGGGGGATGGTTTTCATCCTCGGAACCAAGTCTTTGAAGAGATGGTCGGATTTAACCCTCGGGTATTGAAGAGAGGGTCTCGGCTTGTACCCTTAGGCCTTGGTTTTAATCCTCGGGTCTCGGATTCTACCCTCAGATCAAAAAAGATTATTACTTGGTTTGTCAACAAGTCTGGGAAGAGAGGGTCAAATTTTACCCTCGGATCAAAGAATATTATTACTTGGTTTTTCAACCAAGTCTTGGAAGAGAGGGTTGGATTTAACCCTCGGGTATGGAAGAGAGGGTCGGATTTAACCCTCAGGTATTAAGAAAGGGTCACAGTTTGTACCCTCGGGCCTCGATTTTTATCCTTGGGTCTCGGATTCTACCCTTAGATTAAAGAAGATTATTACTTGTTTTTTCAACCAAGCCTTGGAAGAGAGGGTCGGATTCTACCCTCGGATCAAAGAATATTATTACTTGGTTTTTCAACCAAGTCTTGGAAGAGAGGGTCGGATTTAACCCTCGGGTATTGAAGATAGGGTCTTGCTTTGTACCCTCGGATCTCGGTTTTTATCCTCGGGTCTCGGATTCTACCCTCGGATCAAAGAATATCATTAGTTGGTTTTTCAGGCAAGTCTTGGAAGAGAGGGTCGGAGTCTACCCTCGGATCAAAGAATACTATTACTTGATTTTTCAACCAAGTCTTGGAAGAGAGGGTCGGATTTAACCCTCGGATATTGAAGAGAGGGGCTCGGTTTTTATCCTCGAGTCTCAGATTCTACCATCGGATCAAAGAAGATTATTACTTGGTTTTTCAACCTTCTTGGAAGAAAGGGTCGGATTTAACCCTCGGGTATTGAAGATAGGGTCTCAGTTTGTACCCTCGGGTTTTGTTTTTTATCCTCAGGTCTCGGATTCTACCCTCGGATCAAAGAATATCATTAGTTGGTTTTTTAGCGAAGTCTTGGAAGAGAGGGTCGGAATCTACCCTCGGATCAAAGAATATTATTACTTGATTTTTCAACCAAGTCTTGCAAGAGAGGGTTGGATTTAACCTTGGGGTATTGAAGAGAGGGTCTCGATTTTTATCCTCAGGTCTTGGATTCTACCCTTGGATCAAAGAAGATTATTAGTTGGTTTTTCAACCATCTTGAAAGAGATGGTCAGATTTAACCCTCGGGTATTAAAGAGAGGGTCTCAGTTAGTACCCTTGGGTCTCAGTTTTTATCCTCGTGTCTCAGATTCTACCCTTGGTTTTCACACTCGAATTTAATTAATTTCACAAGGTCAGAAAATTAGAGGATAACGGCTCCAAAAAGTCATCAACAGTCTGAGCAGAAATCTTGCGAAAATCCTACGGTTAAAAGCTTCAGCAGATACCCATATCAGATAAGAATAAGAATTAACTTCTTTCAAAATTTTCGAAAAAAGGAATTCAGGGGGTTAACTGTTACACATATTTTGAGTTTAGCCCATGGGCTCAGGTTAAGAGCGTGGACCCAAGTCACGAATGGATATAGAAGAGCCCGATCCACACATTCTCAAAAGTCCAGTACGTGAGGCATGGAATTAATGTCATCACCATTTCACAGTCACTTGGGACATCATACCCCTGGGAATACCATAAGTATCGAGCCTAGAACATCTACCGAGCCAGTAGGGTTGGGATCTACTTTATGTATCATTTAAGAACGACAGTTACGAGAATGGATATGCATTTATCACATTGATGGTTACTGATAAGCGCCCAATATTGCACATTGAAGCCCCTAATTTACATATGTTAATTCCTTAGCATTGTTATTTGTTTGATTTTGTTTTGTTTTTATGTTTCAGGTCTTATTTGACAAACCATCGAAAATTGAGCTTAAAAGGGCAAAAAGCTGAGCATTCTGGATCTAGGATCGAGTGCAGCTACTCCTAAGCTCGAGCGCATCTGTGCTTGAGCGTCTACGGCCAGGGATTGAGGGCATGCCTGTGCTCGTGCGCATAACAGTGCGCTCGAGCCTACAAAACTTCAGATCGAGCGCACTCGGGCGTGTTTTGCACGGCAGCAATCATTTTCCAGCGTGGATTTGGTTTTCAGTCTCCCAATTGGACTGGGAGACTGACCTCCGGTTTTTTTAGGGTTTTCCTAATCCTTATAAATAGGGCTTTAAACATTGTAAACAGACACACCGCTTCCTAGAGCTAAAAATCAGAAATTTGTCTTTGTAGCTTAGAAGATCATGAGCAGCTAAACCCCTTCGTGGGGTGTTGATGTAACCCTATCCAAGCACAATGGTTTGATTGTATTTAATTTCTAGATTTTCAATTTATGCATGTTGATTGTATAACTATGAGGATTGGTATAATTGATTTCTGTTCTTCATTTTAAATGCAATTGTTCTTAAATTTCAAAATCAATATTTGTGAAATTCTTCTCTTGTCTTAGAAAGTATTTTACTTTTATTGATCTCTAATCATTCTTGTTTTTTGTGATTATGAGGATGATGGTTATACAATGGGTTTAATTGACATATGATCAATAGGATTTGATAGGTCATGCCTAGGGAAGACGAATTGTACTACACTCTAGTTTAGTGTAATTTAGGTAGATAATCCGTGCCAACCGAAGATGGGTTACACTTATTTATTGATTATATGTATTCTGTTAAAAAATTTGATAATTTATACCTAGAGAAGACGGGTCGTACCGCATCTTAGTTGTTAGGTGGACGATCCGTGCCAACCGAAGATAGATTATGCTTATTCTTTAATAAGGTAGTTTTTTGTTTATTTATAACATGCATAGAATGAATTTCTAGGACTAATAATGATTAACCATTGTTGTGTAGATAGAGGTGAAGGCAATACTCTACACTCTCTTTCTCATATATTTACTCTCTTTATTTTCATGCACTTTGAATTTACACAAACAAATCATTTTCTTTTGAATTAAGTTAATTTTAATCTTTCAAATTTTGATAATTAAACCCCTGCAGTCCTTGAGGTTCGACACCCTCTCTATAGCCGTATCCTACAGAGATTCGTCTTATTGCGAGTGGTTATTTTTATTATTGATATTTTTGGTCACAAAAATACCGCATCAGTTACACATATCCTCAGATACTCATTGATTACGGGAGCGGTTACGAATCATCCTCGGATTCGCATTGATTGCAGTGGCAGTTACGCGCCACTCTCGTGATCACATTGATTGCAGGAATAGTTTCGCATTGACCATAATTGTTGGAAGAAAAGGTTATTAATTTACCCATCAGTTACTCCTCTATCCTAGATCCTCCGCCTAGTTGCCATTTCTAGCGCCGGATTATCAACTCTATAAATAGGTATCGATTATCAAACCGAAGGTACGCAATATATTTGAATTCTCAAGGATCGGAAACAAAGAAATGGTCTAATTTAGGCATCAGAGTGAGACATGCCGGAACCACACCGACGAGTTCTCCTAATCAGCTAGTGTTTTGCAGGAAGTAATAATGGAGCGGGAAGACCAACGAAGATTGAAGATGAAAGATGCCTCGAAGAACATGCCATTCACAGCAATCGGAGACTGTTAGACAAAAAAATGTCCTAACAACCTTAAAGTTCACATTTTTTATGCAAATATCAAGCTTATCTATTTAAAAGACCTAACTTTATACCATTATTATGGAAAAGACAACTATTATGCAATTTAACACAACTAAATTCGAAGATATAAAACATGTGAGATAAAAACATAGTTTAAACAAGAGAGGTAAAACATAGGTTAGGATTAGGTTAAGCTTCATACTTCAATGGTTCGCGCTTTCCATTTTTAGAAGTACAGAAAATGGGGAAAATCAAGGCCTAGGGTTCAACCTAGCACCTTATGGAAATGATGCGATTTCTTAATGAAATGGCAACATTTCATTTGCGTGCAGAGTACTGACACCGTTCAAATATTTTAAAGCAATGAACCACTGTTTTATGCAAAATTATATTGTTTGATAGTTTTTAAAGGCATATGTTTTAAAACCCTAGTTTGTCATGTTTTCAAAGGACCATCCAACACCTCAAAACTTGTTTGGGTTCTTTACAAAATGTCAAGTTATGAACTTTGAATATAAAAATAGGTGAATATATATACAATACTATTGGGTTATGTTGTTGCTCATTCGGTTTGCATGTAAAGTTGGTGAAAATGAAGCATCTCAACATGTCCAGAAAATTGATTCTAGAAGGGCCGGTCCGGACAGCAAGAAGCCAGGTCCGGACCGCATATCCAGCAACAATGTTTTGATGAGGAGGTTCGGACCACCAAAAGCTGGGTCCAGACCCCATTTCCAGTAACTGCTTTTTGAAGAGCAAGTCCGGACCGCCAGAAGCTGGGTCCGGACCTGATTTTCAGAAACTGCCTATTGATGAGGAGGTCCAGACCGCCAGAAGCTAGGTCCAGACCCTATTTCCAGAAACAGATTTTTGAAGAGGAGGTCCGGACCGCCAGAAGCTGGGTCCAGACCCCATTTCTAGCAAGCTCGTTTTAAATGGGATGTCCGAACACAAGAGTTGGATGTCCGGACATGACTAGGTTACGCATTTGTAACCCTAGCCATGTCCGGACACCAACTTATCCATGTCTGGATATGGCTGCTAATTTGTTAGTTTAATCTCTATTTAAACAAACGATTTTGCTATTAGTAGTACGTATTTTTTGGAGAAAAATCAGAGTGCTTAGAGAGAGAGATATTGTTCTAGTTTATTGGAGAAAAGAAAATACGTGAAGCCAATCGAAGTTCCGGTTAAAGAAAATCTTTTAGAAGAGTTGTGCCAGATGTTCTGGAAAGGGCTACTGATGTAGAAGTCAAGTGGGTCACTTGTCGTATGCAAGGAAGAGTCAAAGGTTTTGTAATTCTTCTTGTATTCCTTATTCTTCTTATAGTGGATTGATTTCCTGGGTTTGGTTGCCTCGGAGAGGTTTTACATTTAGAGAGTTCTCTAAATGGTTTCCTCTTCATAACCAAATATTTGTGTTCTTGAATGATTATTTCATAATTGTATTTGGTTGATTTTTATTTGTTAGGTTAGATCTAATTCTGCATAATTTTTGTTAAACACCTAGACAGTTGTTTAGGTGTCGTTTGGAGTCGGTTTCAGAATTTTCAATTGGTATCAGAGCGGGTTCACTCTATGAAGGAATTTTTTCCTGAGTGTGATCTTAAACTCCATATCAAATGTCTCTTACTGTTGCTCCTAATTCTCTTCCCGTCTTTGACAGAACAAATTATACGCTTTGGAAAATTCGTATGAGAGCATACTTTAAATCTATTAATGTTTGGCATATTGTTGAATCTGGATGGACACGTCTAGACAAAGCAATAGCTGAATGGACAACAGAGGAAAAGAATAATGCTACTGCGAATGACAAAGCTATAAATGCTATTTACATCTATGTTTCAAATGAGGAATTTTCTAGAATTTCTAAATGTGAAATAGCTAAGGAAGCTTGGGAAACTTTAGAAATCACACATGAAGGAACTAAGGTTGTTAGAACTTCAAAAATTCAAATGTTGGTTTCCCAATTTGAGGAGATTAGAATGCAGGAAGATGAAACTTTTGATGAATTCTATTCAAAGCTTAATGCCATTAGAAACTCTACCATTAATTTGGGAAAGAAAATGGATGATGCTAAAGTGGTGAAAAAAATCTTAAGATCTTCGCCTGAGAGGTTTATTCCCCAAATTGCTACTATACAACAAAATAAGGACTTAGATACTATGAGAGTAGAAGAACTTGTAGGTTCCCTTCAGACCTTTGAGCTAATTCTACCCAAACTCAAGAAAACTAAAAACATTGCTCTTAAAGCAAAAAATGTTAAAGTCAATTCTTGTGGTTCGTCTGATGAGGATTCTATGGATGATGAAGAATTTGCCCTGTTTGCTAAAAAATTTAGAAAATTCTTTAGACCCGTGAATGGAAAGTTTAAAAATCGAGACTCAAAAGTTCCTATGAAATCTAGAGGTGAATTTAGAAGTAATCCACGAGAGAACTTAGAGACTGATCAGAAGGATAAGTTCACTAGTGGACGAAAATGTCATGAATGTGGGGGTCGGGGTCATATTCGAATTGAATGTGCTAATATGAAAAAGTCCAAAGGTAAAGCTTTCAATGTCACTCAGAGTGATGAATAAGATGATGAAAAATCCCAAGAAGAAGTTGAAGGAGGAGTGAATTTTTTAGCTTTTACTGCTTCTTATGATAATTATTATAAGACTGTTAACTCACCTCATATGATAAACGAATTTGAAATTGAATCTGATGATGAGGTGGATTTACAAACTGCTTATAATAACTTATTTGTGGAATGTGATAAATTGAACAAGCTGAACAGGAAAAATTTGAAAAATCTTAAAGAAGCTGAACTTGAGAAAGAAAGATTAATGAAATCTATGGATGAATGTTTAGCTATTCGAAACACTTTGACTTCTGAAAACATCATGCTGATTGCTAAAGTGAAATCTCTGGAAAAGGACTTGAATGATTCGAATGATCATTTAAAGAAATTTTCTAGTGATAAATTGAATCAAATGTTAGGAAATCAGAAACATTCACATAATAGGACTGGATTGGGTTTTAATAAACATGTTAATTCCTCTTCTTCAAATGTTGCAACTACTTCTAAGATCATGTTTGTGAAACCTAAAATGAAAGATGTGGCAATTGAGAATTCTTGTTTACCTCAAGAAAGTTCAGAAGATGTGACCAAGAAAAATAAGTTGAAATTCAAAGTTCCGGTAAGGACTAACTTCATCCCTACTTGTTTTCACTATGGTGTCAAAGGTCATACTCGACCAAACTGTTTTCAAATTAGGGCTAAACAACCATGGTCTTAGAAAAGTATCCCTAGACTAGATGAACCTGGAATTGGGAATCAACTAAAAGTTTTAACTGCTCAAGTGAAACTTATTAGTGAAAAGTTAGCTGTTTCGTCAAATTCTGTTGATATAAAAGATATGTCTAATTTGATTGGCAAGAATGTGCAAATTCCTCCTCAAAAGGAACAGGTCTGGGTTAAAAAGAAAGATCATCTATACCTTGTTGCTCATACTGCCTTAAGTGTGCTTAACTCTTGTTTGTGGTTTCTGGATAGTGGTTGTTCAAAACATATGACAGGTGATAAGTCTCTATTCAGAGAGCTTAAAGAAGGCAAAGGAGGTGGAAGCATCACTTATGGAGATGGCAGCAAATCGAAGGTGATCAGTTAAGAAATTGTGGAAATTTTCGGTGCTCCTACTCCACAAGAAGTGCTATATGTTGAAGGACTCCGGGCAAATTTATTGAGCATCAGTCAATTTTGTAATTATGATTTAGTGGTCCAGTTCTCCAAGAAAGAATGCAGCATATTTGATTCTCAAGGAAAATGGTTGATGGGAGGAAAGCGCACTGTTGACAGCTGCTATTATCTCTCCTCAACTTCTCAAATAAAATGCAATAAGGCAACCCTGGACACTGGCGAATTGTGGCATCAACGGTTGGGGCATCTAAATTTTCATGATCTGGTCAGAATTTCAAAGACAGAAGCCATAGCTGATTTACCCAAGATTCATTAGGCTGGTAAAGGAAAGTGTGGCTAATGTCAATTGGGGAAACAAACTAGAACTCCTCACAAAAAGATCTCAGGGATTGTTACCTCTCGAAACTTAGAGCTTATTCACATGGATCTCATGGGCCCTACACAGACAACCAGTTGGGGAGGCAAGAAATACATTATGGTGATCGTAGATGACTTCTCTCGATACACATGGGTAATTTTGTTAAGAGAAAAATTTGAAGCCTTTGAACAAGCTCAGATATTGTTTCATAAGATACAAAATGAACAAGACTATCTCATCAAGCGAATATGGAGCGATCATGGCAGAGAATTCGAGAACTCAAGTTTTGAAGATTATTGTGCTCAGCAAGGTATCAAACAAGAATTCTCATCCCCCATAACTCCTCAACAAAATGAAGTAGTTAAACAGAAAAATCGAGTCATACAAGAAATGGCTAGAGTTATGATACATGCTAAGGATTTGGCACAACATTTTTGGGGAGAAGCAGTCCATACGGCATGTCATATTGTTAATCGAGTCTTTCTCAGACCAACAACTACCAAGACACCATATGAGCTATGGCGAGGCAAGAAACCCACTGTCAAATATTTTCGGGTGTTTGGAAGCACATGTTACATTCTTCGTGATAGGGAGAACTTGGAGAAATTTGATGCAAAGAGTGACGAAGGAATTTTTCTTGGATATTCCAATACAAGTCGAGCTAGTCGTGTGTATAACAAAAGGACCAAGTCAGTAATGGAATCAGTAAATGTTGTCATCGATGATGAAACTACCAAGGAGCATTTTGCAAAAGAAGAGCCTTAGGTTGAGGGGGAGCAAGTTGATATGTCTGATAAAACTCATGAACCTCCTAGTCCGAATGTTTCAGTAGTCCATACATCAATACCTTCAGATACAGAAGGCATGACTCCTTCACCAGTTCCACACTTGATCTCTCATGCCCCATCCTCCAGAGTCAAACTTAATCATCCTAGAGAAAATTTGCTGGGAAATGTTAATGGAGGGTTACGACTGCAAAACAGGGTGGTAAATCAAGTCACTTATTCTTGTTATTTCTCTCAGTTTGAGCCAAAGAAGGTTAATGAGGCATTAGAAGATGAGAGTTGGGTTGCGGCTATGCATGATGAACTCAATCAGTTTGTTAGGAATGATGTTTGGAATTTGGTTCCAAAACCAAAAGATCGGAATATCATTGGCACTAAATGGATCTTCAAGAATAAATCCGATGAACATGGTACAGTGGTAAGAAACAAAGCTCGGTTGGTTGCTGAAGGATACACTCAAGTTGAAGGAGTGGATTTTGATGAGACGTTCGCACCGGTAGCCATATTGGCATCTATAAGAATTTTGTTAAGCATCTCATGTCATCTCCAGATCAAATTGTATCAGATGGACATCAAGAGTGTTTTTCTCAATGGCATTCTTCAAGAAGAAGTATATGTAGAAAATTGATGAGCCTCTTGAGAAGTTTCTAAAAAAGATATGTTCAATATTCATGCAAATTTTTTAATGTGATCATTAATATTTCAATACCTATTACATGTTTGATAGAATGCCTAAATGAAATTGTTTTCATTTATATTTCTTATCTTCTTGTAAAAAGGTTCTTATTGGTATGATCAACATTTAAAATTTGTGTCTGTTGCATCTATCTCATTTGTTGGCTCACATAGTGCATATCAAAATATTGGTTACAATGATTTTTCCCACGAATAATATGTGCTTTTATTTTGTCAATTTTTTTTTGGGTGTGAATGCAGAAAATGGTGTATCCAATTTCGGAATCCACACCAAGGAGGAAGCACACTCGAGAAGAAAAATCAGTCTTACAAGATAAGATTTTGACCCGCAAAATTGTAATCGAGCGTGGAGTAGAGCAAAATGATCTTCGAGTGGAACCGTTTCGCTTCATTCAGGATATATTCCAGGCAAATCAATGGACCACCTTGTTTGTTCCTGTTAATGCCTACACTAGGTTAGTTCGGGAATTCTACTACAACATCGAAGATATTGACTTTGTTGGTCCCCCATCATTCAAGACCAAGGTCTCCGGGAAAACTCTCAACATCACTACTGAATTGATCAGTGAAGTTACCGGGATTCCATTGACGAATGAGAAGCCGCTTCCATTTCTGGAAGAAGATCCACAACCAACAAAAGCTGATATTATGGCGGTTCTTAATCCAAGTCAGCAGCTTGTATGGGACGAAGATCAGAACAAAATTCCGATTGGCTATGTACGGGCTCCAGAGAGGCTGTTAACTCGGATTGTGCTGCAGACTATTTGGCCAATATCTCGAAATAGTCATGTGACTATCGAACGAGCAATGATGATTTATGGCATCATTAACCGTGTTACGTTTTGTTTATGCACTCATATAGTGTTGACAATGATCGAGCTTCATGAAGATCATTCCATTGCCTTACCGTATGGCGGTCTCATCACAAAGATCTTGTACGCCACTTTGCCAAAAATAGCTGCAAGTGAACATATGGAAGCTCCTGAAGGTTATTTTGGCAAAGCAACTGTGATGAAGTCCAATGCTCAACTTAGGCTTCAAGCTCCAGCTGATCATGCGCCTCCAATTATTCAAGATCTTCCAGCAGCGTCTTCATTAGGATCATCAGAAGCATCAAGTCAATTCAATAAAATAATTAACTTACTTCAAGCTCAAGGCCAAAGCATCGAAGCTCTACACAACCGCATGACGACTTTGGAAAAAAAGATGTGAAGTCTATCAAAAACAGCCTTTGGCAAAAATAAGTTTTCCCTCATGTTTTTGATTTGTTGTTTTTGTTTATTTCTTTCTAGCAAGAATAATTTTTTTTTTTTTTTTTTTTTTTTTTTTTTTTTTTTTTTTTTTTTTTTTTTTTTTTTTTTTTTTCTGTTGATTGGTTCTACTTATTTAAGATTTCATGGATTGTTGGTTTGTTGGTTTGTTTGTTTAAAACTCTAGATTTTTTTTGTGTATTTCCTTTTGTCCTTCCGAGACAAAAAGGGGGAGTTGATTTGATGTGTCATTTTCATATACAAATTATTTTTGTCCCCGAATGGCCAAAAGGGGGAGTTTGTTGGGTTATGTTTTGGCTCATGCGGTTTGCATGTAAAGTTGGTGAAAATGAAGCATCTCAACATGTCCAGAAAATTGATTCTAGAAGGGCCGGTTCGGACAGCCAGAAGCCAAGTCCGGACCGCATATCTAGCAATAATGTTTTGATAAGGAGGTCTGGACCGCCAGAAGCTGGGTCCGGACCCCATTTCCAAAAACTGCTTTTTGAAGAGCAGGTCCGGACCTGATTTCCAGAAACTGCCTATTGATGAGGAGGTTCTGACCGCCAGAAGCTGGGTCCGGACCCCATTTCCAGCAAGCTCGTTTTAAATGGGATGTCCGGACATAAGAGTTGGATGTCCAGACACCACTAGGTTACGCATTTGTAACACTAGCCATGTTTGGACACCAACTTATCCATGTCCGGATATGGCTGCTAATTTGTTAGTTTAATCTCTATTTAAACAAACGATTTTGCTATTAGTAGTACGTATTTTTTGGAGAAAAATCAGAGTGCTTAGAGAGGGAGATATTGTTCTAGTTTATTGGAGAAAAGAAAATACGTGAAGCCAATCGGAGTTCCGGTGAAAGGAAATCTTTTAGAAGAATTGTGCCAGATGTTCTAAAAAGGGCTACTGAGGTGGAAGTCAAGTGGGTCACTTGTCATATGCAAGGAAGAGTCAAAGGTTTTGTAATTCTTCTTGTATTCCTTATTCTTCTTATAGTGGATTGATTTCCTGGGTTTGGCTGCCCCGGAGAGGTTTTACATTTAGAGAGTTCTCTAAATGGTTTCCTCTTCGTAACCAAATATCTGTGTTCTTAAATGATTATTTCATATCTGTATTTGGTTGATTTTTATTTGTTAGGTTAGATCTAATTCTGCATAATTTCTGTTAAACACCTAGACAGTTGTTTAGGTGTCGTTTGGGGTCGGTTTTAAAATTTTCAAGTACTTATACACAGAAATTAGTAAGATGCGTACAAGTAATTTAAGTAACATGAATATGGCTGATTTGACACGTCACGTTAGCAAGTATGAAAAGTAACAAAATATGAGAATTATAGATATAAAGAATGGCTTATCATAATATTTGAATAAATAAATGAATCTTATTTCCCATTTACAATTGTTCGGTATAATCCATATATATAGCAAAAGCTTTTACAACTTGAATAAACTAGTGACCGTCTCCGGGGCTGGGTCCGGACGGCAACCTTTCGATCCAATACGCCATGCTGTGCTTGGCCCTCTCATAGATGGAGGAATATGTCTCCAGGTTATTTGCACCGCCAAAATCCTCGGATAACACTCTGGCTGCTACAACCCTGTAATGGCTCAAGATGGCCACACAGACGACAAAGATGATCAAAATTTTGCTCGTCTTTCTGAAATTCATCTTGGATCAGAAGAAGTTGCTGGAATGTATGAACTTAATCGATTTCTGGTGAAAATAAGAGCTTTTGATGGTGCTTGTGGAAGTGAATGGCGAAGTATGAATGAGCGAAGGGATTTATATATAGTGGTAGAGTTTTGTACGTACCTGCCTTTCTGGACTGGGGATTTCGTGGGGTTTTAAGGCTTACGTGTTGACCAACAATTAAGTTTTGAATTAGTCATGGACATGTTATAAGTGACCAAAACAAAGTTTTGCTGGGTAAAGTTCCTACATGGGCTCTCCCTGGGCCCCCTCCCTGGGTATGAGTGTTTCAACGGCTATCTGAATCGTTTAATTAACCATGATCAATTTGCAATTTACTAAACTGGCCTTGTAAATTACGTGAAGTCAACATAGGTGGAGTGCAAGCATTCGTCAATCGACTCAATCTACTTCACAGTAAACCGGGTAAAACCGGTCAAACTGAAATGATCTGGCCGGACGTCTTGTTCATTCAGTCCAAAGTTTGGAAATTTTGAATATATAGATCGACTTAGATCACTTGTCTTGTAATTCATCGACTTTGACAGAAAACATGGAATTTGTTTGGGAAAACCACCAAATGATACCTGTTTTCTCTAAACTAATGGCCATAATGCTCTTTTGTGGCCCCCCCTCCCCCCTTTGTTTTTTTTAGTAAAATCGACTTAACTCCTTCACACTATTACCCCAATGACAATCTAGCCCCCAAATTTTCAATTGTGAAAATTTATTGCCCAAACTATCAAAACAACGACAATCTACCCTCAATTTTTTTTTTGTTAAAATGATGAAATTACCTTTACTAAAAGAAAAACAAAATACTAAAACTTAATTTTTTTTCAAAATTTTAAGGGTATTTTTATCTTATTGAAAATTCTATAGGGGTAATTTCGTCATTTTGCTAGTATTGAGGGGTCCATTATCATTGTTTTGGTAATTTAGAGAATAAATTGTCATAATTAATAGTTTGGGAATTAGATTACCATTGGAGTAGTAATTTGAGAAGACTTTACCATTTTTTTTTTTAACATTTTGTTTTGTTTGGTTTGTACGGTTGGAAACATCCTCAACACTATTATATACCGTACGGTCCATACGCGTTTTCCCTATAACTTGTTAATCCTTGGATGTGAATCTTCTTCAAACTAATATATATATATATATCAAGATTTTTAACCTACTAGGCCATGTGATCATGCCACGTGATCATACTATATTACTCATATCCGGTTCTTCAAACCATATTATATATATATTCTTTAAACCAATTTGAAAGCTGATTTTTTTTCCTCTTAGGGAAATGTAATTATATGCAGTCATCGTTTGTAGGTCATATATAAAAGGAAGTAAATGAAGCAGCTTACTGTTTGATGAAAGCAGCTCTTCAACAATCATTTAACCGAGTGTGGATAGAGGATAGTCCTATTTTTATTCAACCCTTCCAATTCAAGATTTCTTTAAGAGTAACTTTTTTTTTACAACTTTTGAAGGGGCCACGTCCCATTCAGGTCCTCAAGTGGATCCGTCATTTTCTAGAAGAATAATAGTAGATGTAGTATTTCTCTTTTTTAAAATAGATTTGTCTCCTCAGCTCAGAAGTACAGCAGTAGACGTTGTATTATTTCTCAAAAAGAAAACAAACTAGGAATTAGAAACAATATACATTTCATTAAAAAAAATTTTATAAGACATTCCGAACTTGCAAAAAGACTAGTGACCGGCTCCTGGGCTTGGTCCGGATGGCAACCGCTCGAGCCAATACGCCATGTTGCGCTTTGCCTTCTCATAGACAGAGGAATATGTATCCAGGTGGTTCGCACTCGCAAAATCCTCTAATAACACTCTGCTTGCTTCAACGCTCGCATGGTTGAAGACAGCCGCGAAGATGACAAAGATGATCAAAAGGGTTATTGTCTTTCTGGAATTCATCTTAAGCTGGAATGGATGAAACTTTTGCTCGAAATTATAAGTTGTACGTACGTGAGAGGTTTTGTTATATATTTCACTCTTGGAGGAGAGGTTTTGAGTGTTTGTGAATGTTTATTAACAGGTGAAGGTATTTATAGTGTTAAAATTAAAGTTGGTACAAGTCTTTTTGGACTCGTCAGGGTCTTGGTGGGCACTGACGTCATCATTGTTGACCCAGGAGTTTTCAAATAGTTTGGCTTACAATTTTTTTTTTTTTTTTTTACATGTCCACACAAAAGGGGAAAGGGAGATTCGAACTAGTGACCTCCACTTTATAAGGCATGGTTTCTAGCCAATTGAGTTATCCCTTGAGAACAAATAGTTTAGCTTACATGCATGCGCAATTGCGCTCCAAGTTATGAATGGGTCAACAGTATAACTTCTGAATAGTTTTATTATTATAATTTGAATGTCGTTTGCTCGTGGCTTGAATTTCAATAATTAAGAAAGACTAGAAAATGGAAGCAGTGACAACACAGCTAATTAATTAAAATTCAATCTTTACAGCTTCCCTCAAATTAAAAGTAAGATAACTGAGTTAAGTTAAGCTTAAATCATGTTAAACATGTTGATTAAAGGAGATTGTTTCTTTTGTTAAACATGATTTTAACATGACACTTTTTAACATGATTTATAAAAATTATAAACTAAAAAAAAAAAAAAACGGCTGGAAGTGCGTGTGGTTCCATGGCCACCACCCCCATTAGTCAAATAGGCCTAGGGGGTGGCACAACCAACCCCAAAAATTCATTTCAGGTCCTCATCCTCCAAACCCTATCTCTACCATTGTTCATGCTCACAACTTTGCTCAATTAGGCCATGACTATGACGCTTCCTGATCTGCTAGCTTGCTCTCTGTTCTTCCATCAAACCCTACAAATGGCTCCGTCATTGTACTAAGCCCCCGCATTAGAGACGGGCATAGGGTCACTCAGATTCTTGGCCATTTGCTTCCTGGAGAAGCCTAGTATGCCAAACAACCATGAAAACTTGCCAGGATTCCAAGACCCAATATATATAGGCTTGTGCTCACTCGCGCTAGTGGCTCTCCGACTATTGAATCTAAACGAATCCTGTTTCTTTTGTCTTACTGAGAAATTTTAGCCAAAAGGAGGGCACCCCCCATTTGGCCAAAGGGGGTGGCTTGGCCACCCCTTCCCCTCTTCCAACCTTTTTTTTTTTAAATTAAAAAAAAAAAAAATAGTTTTTAGATTAGATTCACTTTTAAATTTGAAATTTTTAGTTTTATATATATTTTATTATGGGTGACGTGTGCCATTATATAATTGGATATGACATTGCACACTTTAAAGGTATAAGCTTTCCAAGCTATAGGAGTACACTCTCAAGAGATTGGCCTTTCTCTCCTTCTCTTTGTCTCTTTAGGGTCGAGTGTTAGAAAATCGGGTAAATTGGGGTTTAGGGTTTGAGCTAGCTCCTTATATAAACCTCCTTCAAGTTCCTTAATTAAATGTGAACATTTACAAGTTTTGAATTAGTCATTCACATGCAATTATTAGCTTTAACACAGTTGAGGAAATTGGTTTTGGTGGGTAAAGTTCATACATGGGCTCCCCCCACCCGAGTATGAATGTTTCAACAGCTGAATCGTTTACCATGAGTGTTATTTACGAAAATGGCGTTGTGAATCACAAAAAGTCTATATAGGTGGAGAGCAAGAAAAAGCATTCGTCAATTTACTTCACACTTGACTGCCGGGTAATTAAGTGGGTAACACTGTAAAACTGAATTTCGATTTGGCCGGTCCTCTTGTTAATTCAGTCCAAAGTTTGAATAGATCGACTTACATCACTTGTCTTGTAATTCTTCGACATCGATAGAAAACAAGTAATTTGTTTGAGAAAATCACCAAATGATACATGTTTAATTTCTCTAAAATAATGGCCATAATGCTTTTACTTTTGGGTTAATAACTTTTTTGGTACCTCAGTTTTCACTTTTTTATTTCTTCCCCCCTAAGTTTTAAAACGGGACAAATCTAGTACTCAACCTATGAGAAAAGATGGAATCACTACCTCCGTCATTTTCCATCAGTCCCACTAACGAAAGTCCTCGTCATTGCCATGTAACTACGCTATAATGGCGACATCTATCACTTGGTTCCACATAAGCTAACAGGATTCCTCTTCCTCCTTTAAACCTGAGCTTTCTTCTCCATTTACCCCTAAATTGCATGAACCCTAAACTACGAGCTCAACAATCCGTTCTCTTGCTACTCGAATTGAGCTTAGATTAGTCTCACTCGTAGGTATGGTAAGGTCGAGCTCCCTTTCCTTCTATTACCTTCCTTATTCTTCTTCTTCAACCTAGAGCTACATACTTAGTTATCTCTAAATGACTTGAACCCTAGAATCGAGCTTAAATCGATTGTCCCTAGATCGCGCTTCAATATGGTTTGCAGACGCATGCATAAGGGATATTGAACTGCCTTCCATCGTTGACCTTGAGAACTCATACTGGAAGGCGCAGAGAAGAAAATGTCTTCAAGTCGATTACGGAAATCCAAAGGAAAGGAATCTTCTCTCGGCTTGGATAAGGTATCTACTCAAACCAATCTTGAGCTTTAGTTTTTTCGGTGGATACTGTACCCAAATTTCAGCTTTGGTTTTTTTTGGTGAATATTGTACCGAAATTAAGCTAGGGTTCACACTATTTTCCTTAGCAGCTGATGAAGTCATCATCTGCATCTGGGTCTTCTTCAGTGGACTATACTCAAATGTCCTAGGTTTGTTATTGCTCGTTACCTGCACCTTTGAAGATATCCTGGACTCTAGAATACCCTGGAAGGAGATTTTGGGGTTGTGCTACCTATGATTCTAACGTGAGTAGTTTCATTGCACAATGCATATTGGTTTGAAAGTTATTCCTGCATGAAGTGAGTGTAATGGTTTGATTGATATTTTGATATTTTATGTATATGTAGAGAAAAGCAGCATGTCGATTTTTCAAATGGATCAACAAACCAATTTGAGAAAGGGGTATGAAAGTTATTCCTGCACTGTTAGATAAGGTGAAAGAGCTGGAGAATGAAAACTGTCAGTATTTGGCAATGGTGAAAGACCTTGAGACTAAACGTGATGGCTACATTGCAAGGGTAAATCAGTTGGAGAAGGAGAATGATAAACAATTAGAAATGCTTACCTACTTAGAAAAGGAGAAGCATGTATATAGGGCAAGAGAGAAATTTCTCATGTTTGGTTTATTGTTGTCATGGTTGATAATAATATTGATTGGCATTAGTGCACTAAGTAAATGAGTGTTTTGTAATGTAGGTATTTATGCAAGTGATTAGTTATAAACTCTTGTGTTATTGCACTAATTAACTAAATGTTTTGTCAATACTGTACAACTTAATTTGACCAAATTATTGACATTACAAATATTGACCATAATTTGAGCATACCATGTATATTCC